>NC_044982.1:128465567-128763767 GCF_008728515.1 Papio anubis
TGCCCTTTCTGCTTTCTTCTTAATGCTAGTGAAGATCAATTTTGTTCCAGGGATGAACTTTTTGGGATTCTTCAAATACTCCATCAGTGTTTCCTGTCCCCAGGTGATGCTTTTGTTTTCACTGGCATCTGTGTAAGTGAATCCAAAGGCCTGAGCTGTCCTCTGTCCAGAGACCATGGAGATGTGGCCCAGTCTTGTGTTTGCCTCCCTTTCCCACAGTGTGGCACTGGGCATACTTCTAGACAAAAATCTTGCTTTTCTCAACATCACCCATATTTAATTCTCTCTTTCGTCATTGGCACTACTAAGGTTCCCATTCAGAGGCTAGACATCCTGCTCTCCAAATTTCTAATAAATTTTAAAATAAAATTTCTGATGACTGTTTATCATCAGGAAAGTAAATTCTATTCAAAATTCTCTAAAAAGAAGAGAAATATGTCATAATTTAGAAATGTTCCTTTAAAAATATTTATGATAACTGCCGTCTTTGTTTTCATGTGTTTACTTGGATAAAAATCCAGCTATTTGGATATTCAGCTATCCCAATTACTTACTAAAGCTCTAATCAGCTGAGATTCATTGCTATTTGCTCTGGTGATGTTCTAAAATACATGATCACAGAGATTTCTGAAGTTCGGATTTACTTCATTATATTCTTTGAGAGAACTATCCAGAGAGTAACTTCTATTTCCAGTTTGCAGAATGTTTCTCTTGTAGCCCAAGGGAATGAATGTGTTCCTTATGAATACAGGTAGACTTGACCAACTGGAGGACCAAGTACAGAATTTCCTATGTTTATAATGTCTCCATCCCAGAGTTTGTAACAGTTCATTATGGTTATTTAAACTCAAGCAAGGCTGAACTTGTATCTCATTACATAATAGTACAAAGTAACTCAGCCAAAACTTTGTGTTCACTCCCCTGGCCTTTTTTGTCTTGTAACCACCACCTCTGTGATTTTTGCTGCTTCCAAATAAAGGCCAAACCACATGTGTCATCTTCTACATCCTCTTGTAGTGCCAGAAAGCCCCACTCTCTAGTTCTCCGATAACCATAACAGTTGTGAGCATTCTAGATCTTATTTAACTTAAGACAGTGGGTTAATTTTAGGTATGACTATAGAGGGATAATGCAAATTCTTTCACAGCAACTTGAAGTTCAGCCTTCACAGAAGCAGAGAGTACTACAGGTGGCAGAAAGTTATTCCTGCCAGCAAATAGTAGTAGAAGTTTCTTTAGAACAAAAGGAGAAAAAGACACATCCAGTCTCAGTGGGATTAAATTAGACAGTGGGAGTTGGCTACCTAAACAGTACTTTTTTGGGTACTTATTGCTGCTGAAGCGTTTGGGGATGTACTGTGCATAAATACATGATCTGATAAATCTTTTCCTTCTCCTTTATCACTGGATTGGGGTGGACAAACAAGTGTTCCTCGAGGCAAAATGGCAAGCCACTGTATTCACAAAAGGAAGATAAGGAAGTACAAACTAGATACATGAATGGTGAGGGGAAACATCTATTGTAATTTGCAAGGTTTCTTCATTTACGAAGGCTTTTAGGAAGAAGTGAGGTTTGAATCAAAGATGGAGCCTCCCGCAGAACCTGAAATGATGAAGAGAAAGGGGAAGCCGTGAACTTCCAGGCACAGAGGATCTCTTTCCTGGCCAATAGACTCATGAAACAGGGTTATACCTCTTTTATCACAAAAGATGCCGCCTTTGGGTTATGGTCCACAGGCACATTCCCCAGTCAATGACAGTATCTTCACCTGCAGAGTGAACACGAGAACTGAGAAAATAGCCTGGACACTCAGAATAGGAAAAACACTTCCCTAAAATATTTAGACAAGTAATACAAAGTTTATTTTAGGTAGCTGCCTTAGTTCTCTGCTTTTACATGACGTGTTCAAAAAAGAGAAGAGGCGGGATAGAAATGGGGTGGAGGTGAGAATAAACGGCTTAAATTCAGAAGTTGTCAAGCCAGATTTTTCTCCTGCCTGTTTCTATTTATGAAACTTTGCACAGCACCCTCAATTTTGAGGGTAGATTTAGAATGTATTTTCACTTGGCGATGGGGAACACAGATCCCCTTGTCCACAATTGGGTGGGTTTACAAGAAGAGAAAGCATGAAATAAAGATGAGAGAGACACCCAGGATGAGATCCGGTTTTTCCTAAACACTCACCTGAAATGCCAGACACTCCAAAAGCTTCTGCATTTACAGAGAGTGAGAAATCTCTCTGCTGTCTGTGCTTCATTGGAAAGTAGAGGGACTATTGCTCTTTCAAGTGGGGGAGATTTGTGTAACAGAAAGAAACAGCAGAAAATAGGTCAGCAAAGTCAAGTGACCTGCACAGATGGGTGTTTTGAGATGTGTAAGCCGAGGTTCTACAGTCACTACCCAGATTCACTTACAAATATCAGGAGTAAAGGCCGGAAATAGAAACATTTTCCAGGCAGGAAGGAGTGGGGAAGAGGGAGAAGTGGGTTATCTTTTTTCCTTCAAATCACTACCATTTCCAGCATTTGAAAAAACATTTTCTTAAAGTCACTTTGCTCAACAGATGACAGTATTTCTTGGGAAAGTAGTAAAAAAAAAAAAAAAAAAAGGAAAAAAAATTCAAGCAATTTTTTTCCCTTTCAACCACCACCTTCCTTTTCTTCCCACCTGTGAATATGAATACAAGACAATTTCATTCTTAGGGTACTTTACTGGCCCCATTCTGCTTGAATATCCCAACATCGTGCAGTCACTTCTTGTTTCAAACAGTAACCCTAGTACCAAGCAGAATTTTGACATCGCCACTAATTCTTTTGAACAAGGCTGTGTTGGCAAATATGAAACAGGGTAGACGTTGGCAAGTGCTTTCAGAATAATTATAGGGTTTCTCGAGTAGTACAGTATAAATAATTGCTGGTTTAAAAGCGTTATTGTGAACGGCAATTTATACTAAAATTTATATTTGCTCCTTGAAACCAATATATGTCGAGAGTGCCTCACTCCCTCTCCTACCTCCCCACCTTGAGCTCTCAAGGGCTTTGGAAGCTTTTGATTTTATTACACTTTTAACTTAGCAAGGCAACTACAAGGCATGTCTAGGCCATAGTAAATAAGGGTAAGAGTAATGCATTTAATCAATGGCCATGAATGAAGTAATGAAACTGTTTCAGCTCTGGCCACCTGGTGTGCTCCCAGGATACTGATGTACAGAAAGGCCATTTTGGTACAGAGAGAAGCTAAGAACTGCAGTGGCATCACTTTTGCCTGGCAAGTAGGGCACACTGAAGATTATCACCTCTTCTTTGGCTTATGATGGCGTGGATGCAGGGCACAGAGGACCAAGACACAGGAAACTCTTGGAGATAATGCAGCTCTAAAATGGCCACAGAGACTTATTAAAATATATTTTTTCTTCTCTGTGGAAATTTTAATTTTATCCTATGGTACATTAAAAATGGGTGGCTACATCAGAAAAGCAGGGGGTGAGCATGGGGGAAAGAAAGCCTTGATGGCTGGGTGAGAATGGTTTTAGAAGGGCTCTTCTCTCTTCTCTTTGGGTGAATGCTAAATAGCAGTCCTTCTTTTCCAAACAGGTGACCGTATGTGTCATCTTCTTGTCTGTTGATCCTAGTGGCTTCTCTTACCCAGCCTGAGAACTCCCCTGAGATTTTTCACATCCTGAATGTTTCTTACCAAAGTAGCTAGAGTTCTAGGATAATGTGTTTTTTGTTTCAACTGCGGTTCCTGGTTTCTGCTCTCTAAAGCCCTTTTAAGCCATATTTTCCATGATTGTTCAGTGCTGGCTTTGGTATTTAAATAAGCCTTTCAATGGGTCATTAGCCCTGTAATTAATTCTAGCTATTTTTAAATGGTGCCTTGGTTATTAAAGAGCCGCCATATTCACGACAGTCTTGTCTTTCTTGGAGAATTACTAAGCATTTGCTGATTTTTTTTTTTTAGTGCCAAAAATATTATGATTTTTTCTCATGGTGAATATATTTCTCATTGATAGGAAGAGTCAATCTTTTTGAATGAGGACAGAAAATATTTAACTGTTACAGTTCCATATAATAGCCTTGTGCTTTTATTTTTCTTTCAAATAATCACAAAAAATACCCATCCTGTACCCCAGGCCCTGTCAGAGCTGTATGTATTTTACTTTACTTACATTTTAAAAAATCAGTATCAGCAAATCACAGTACTTCAATTGGAAATAACTTTACAGTGAAAGAGAAGTGACTGGATTAAAATCACTTACTCAGTGTTAGAGAGGAAAAAACCCAACTTCTTCCTCTACCCACTTATATTCAGTGTCTGGGGCCCCACAAAATAAACTTACAAAAGACAGGTTAACAGGAGAGAAAGGATTATTTTATATGCATATGAGGGGGCCTCACAGAAATTAAGTGAAAACCCCCAGGAAGGTCATCAGATCTGGAGACTTATATACCATTTTAAGAAAGTGCAATAAACTTATGGAGAAGTGACAAAATAAAGGAAAATGGTTTGAGGCTTCTAGGGGCCATAAATTGTGGGAAGGTAAATGTATGTGGGAACTAATGGAAGACAAGGGTTACTTCAATAAGGTTTGTTTTAGCAGATTTAAGTCAGTGCCCATCTGTAGTGATAAGTGTTGTCTCCTCTTCCTGGTATGGGTTGGGGCAGAGGGTACCTTTACAAGGGGAAATGTATGCCTTGCTTATAACCAGATAGGGGGAGGGTAGAGAGCTTTTTCTGTTGTTTCTCAGTTGCTTTCAGCTCAAAATAATCTTCATGCCAGAGTGTCATAATTTGGGGTAGCATATTCTGATCTTCTCACCGGTTAGTTGAAGAGCTAAAATTAGAACTTAAACCATCTGACTCTTAGCCCATTCTTTTGATTTCTCTATGCTTTATTATGTAATATTAAAATAGCTGTTAGTCTCCGTGATACTACTACAAGAGGCTTACCAATTCTAATATTAGAACCAACCAACAAGCCTGGCTCCACACCCTTGGCACATGTCACAATCAATCACAGCACAGTGCATCTCAACCAGCCCCCAAGCATTCACTTGAAATCCATGTGACTCGGAATATGAGCTGAAACTCACTTGCCATCTTGACCTTATAGTAATCCCAGGATAAAGCAGTAATTCCTGGTTCAGAAAAGCAGATGGAGATTAACTTTGATTATTGAGTATTATCTGGGATCAGATAAAAATATCAATAGCTCATATAACAATAGTAATAGCAGTTACCATTGTATGCCAGGCATTGAGCTAGTTGCTTACATATATTCTTGCATTGAAGCCTCATAACAGCCCTGTGAAGTAGTTACTGTTATCTCTGTGGTAAAGATTAGGAAATAGAGGTTTGGAGAGGTTAAATAACTTGCCCATGATCACAGTGCTAATAAGTGGAAGATTTAGCACTGGGGTCCAAGGCTATCTGTAAAGCCAGTCCTTGACATCTAACAACATATATGGAGAGGTCCATGTGCTGACCACTTGCAGCCCAGCCCTAGATGTCGCAAGAGTAGTTATTAACTTTCTCACCTCCAGCCTTTTCTTTTAATCCTGTGAATTCCTTTGACATCTGTGGGTGGCAGGCTCTAGTAAATGTAGTTCAGAAGAAGATGCCTGCCCCAATTGATTTTTTAGACACTTTAATTTGTGTTGGTTCTTGCCGTAGACTTTCCACACTAGAAGGAAAGACCTGAGGCTGTAATTGGGTATTTTAATAACCCTTTCATTCCACTCCAGGGTAGTAGATATTACATGCTAGAAGCAGGTGGTAGGATTTCCTAATTTATTCCTTTGGAGCACCTGCTGTGTGTCAGGCACGGAGGCAGGCACTGGGAAGATAGGATGGAGAAGAATGACAGGTTCCTGCTCTATACATCTTATTCTTAATGTGTGGAGACAGCTTATAAATATGTGGCATTCCAGGGAGTGATAAATGCTTCGAAGAATGAATGTAGGTATTCATAGCAGGTGACTTGCGGGGAGAGGACTAGGGATGCCTTGAGTTTTTCATTTCCTGTGGACCCTAGGACAAATATTAAGAAAAACTTTTCAAAAAGCAAGATAAGCTGTATCTCTAAATATGACTGCAGTGCACTTGTGGCTAGGACGGAGACTGAGGAAAATGTAAAATAGACATGGTATAATTTAGTGTAATTTTCCTGTTTGACACCACTATCATTTTCCCAGTCTTCTGGGCCCTTCTCTCCCTGATAACTCTCTGCATCGTGTTCTACCTACGGTGCAAGGCTCATTGCCTCTCTCTAACACCACCACTGTGAACCATGAAGGATCCTGTGTTTTGTGTCCTCAAAGTCAGGTCCCCTGTGGCTACCGAAGCTCAACCAGCTACATTGATAAAAGAGCCTCGGCTCACTCTTCCCAAGTGCATTGTTTCTGTTCACACTGGTTCTGTTTTTCTCTGTGAAATGAGGAGGTTGGGATAAACCCTAGTTGAAAAGGTGGCAGGAGAATGAACAGATGGTGGCAGTATCACCTTGGTGTTCCCCAGCTTGGTAACCTTGAGACAGTCACGTTACCTCTCAGCCTCAGGTGCCTTGCATGAAAAGAAAGGGGTTTGATTTGTTAATCACAGAGGACTTTAGGGCCTGGTTTTGAATGATTTAAAAGGTTCCATGTAGCTCCTTAGAGTACACTAAACAAAACAAAAACTATAATTTTTTAGAGGCTGTGCATCTCTTTCCAGAGGAGTTTCAGACCAGGAAAGAGGACAGTAGTACAGTATCATTGTGGGGCTGTAGGAAAAATTATTCAAGGTCTTTTAACTTTCCTTCCTGAGGACAGTTAGTGAGGGAAATGAACTCTTATGAGGTTGTTAATGAGATCAGAGCAAAGATGGGTCTTTGTACTCCCAAACTATGTTTAATTTCTTAAACTTTAGAAATGGCAGGTTTTAACTAAGTCAGCCAGATCAGAATGTGAGAACCGAGCAGGGACCAGGATGAGCCAAAGCATCAGAATCACTTACTTGTGAAACTGACCGGCTTCTGCTTGTTATCTGTCATTTTACTCCATATTGAGGTCAGAGTGGTAAAACTATTATGCAGTATACATTTCCTTTTGCTTAAAAGACATGAGATTATCAAAACAACAGGGAAGGGACGTTACTCACTGTCACCAGTGATTTTCAAATGCTGAAAATAATTGTGCCTAGATATAGTCTCCATAAATATATTAATGTGTTGCATATTCCCTATATAGCTATAGTTATTTCTTAATTGATTTCACTCTGGAATACTGTGAAATCGCCTTATGGAAATCTGAAACATAAAAAGATACTACTTACTTTGTAGCTATCCTGTTTTCTTCTAAAGGTGTTGGTTAAGTGTGATGAAGCATCAGTGGTCCACACAGTGACTCTTCCAGACAAATTAAATTAGCAGAAGGAGCAGCAAAACCAGCAGTTATGCAAAATGTTTCTTTTTGTTTTCTTTAATTGTGGTAAAGAGTTCATTCAATTTTGAAAGCTTATTTTTATATGCCTATCTTCCATGAAGTTTTGAGGTGTAAATTCAGCCATTCATTGCTTGAGCTTTTATTATTTCAGACTTAGGGTAGTATTACTTCTGTTCCCTCATCATCCCCTTGGAGAGTCACCATCTACATGATAATATATACTTCTATTTACATCTTTTTCTGAGTGTCCTTGAGCCTTAAGGAAAACAAACAACATCAAAACACATTAATTCTTTTCCATTGAAAGCTGATCCATGTGTGCGCTGACAATAACTTTAATCCTTTTAATGTCCAAGTGAGGAAGACTGAAAACTGGTAACACTTTCATTGATACTTTTTAAATATGCTCTTACAGCAAAAAAAAGTTTGATATCTTTTTAGTGACCACTTAAAGGAGAAACTATGGATGCATAAGTTATAAATTCTGTGGCTTTTAATATTTTTTGAGATGAATGTGTTTGGGGTTGAATACGAACAAGTTAAAACTTTAAAATTTCCATCTAAATTTCAAGTCTTAAATGTTCCTCTTTTTTTTCTTTTTCTTTTTTTCTTTTGAGACGGAGTCTCGCTCTGTTGTCCAGGCTGGAGTGCAGTGGCGCGATCTCGGCTCACTGCAACCTCCATCCCCCAGGTTCAAGAAATTCTCTGCCTTTCTGTGCTTCAGCCTCCTAAATAGCTGGGATTATAGGCGTGTGCCACCACACCCAGCTAATTTTTGTATTTTTAGTGGAGACGGAGTTTCACCATCTTGGCCAGGCTGGTCTTGAACTCCTGACTTCACGATCCACCCACCACGGTCTTTCAAAGTGCTGGGATTACAGGCGTGAGCTGCCACGCCCAGCCCCTCTTCTATACTTTTTTCAAAGTCAGAAGCAGCTCAAATATAGACAATTACATCTTCAGCCACTTAGTTTTCGAATATCACCTTTGTTTCATAAAATGAGCTATGTTGTTCTTACAATTCGATTGATGGCCAGAAGAAAATCAGATACTTGATAAAAAGTAGGATTTTTTTTTAAAAAACACTGGTATCCTATTGTAGGCTGTTTCATAATACACATAGTAAAATATGAATTCTTTGTTTTGTTTTGTTGATTGGGAAGGAGATGGGAGAGGGTGGAGAGTGACATTACAGTTTGAATTTATAATTTGAAAGCAGAGAAAATGGATGAAATAAAAAGATTACCACATAAGTATCGCCAGATCCCCCCTCCCACACACACATACCTATCCCCAGGCAATCTTTCTGTGGGAATTTACCTTGGTGTTTAAAAATCATTGCAATATAAAAGTGATATTAAAAATAGTATACTACCACTGTAGGAAGTATGACAAACATGTGAGATCCTGAGAAACTGCAGAATATTTTCTCATCCAAAGTTTAGCACCTTGGTCTTATAGTGTTTGACACCAAAAAACATAGCAAATACTGTTTCATATTTAGCCTATTCCCTGATGCCTTGTTTCTTAAATTAATTCATGGGCAATGAATGGGGGAGGAAAAATAACAACAACAAATATGCCCTGGTGATATAGTAAATGCCACTTTCCAACACTCACTCCCTACCTAAGAAAATCGCTTTATTTTCTTCTCTCGTGCCCAGCTTGATTGCAGAGAGCAAGAGAGTAGATGGAAACTGTGAGGTTTTTTAACGTTATATCATTAACTCCATCCAACACAACAGGCTTCATTCCTTGTTTCTCATAACTCTGGGATGAAGCATGGTGTTTTGTTACCTGTTTACAAAATAGGCAACAGACACACAACGTAAGAGCTGCTACATATCATAGAACATATCGAGAATGCCAGAGATTCTTCCTGTTTTCTTCCACAAGACATGTTAAACTGTGTGTATCAAGTTTAACAGGACCAATGTAAAGCTACTTGATTACATTTTTATCCACAACATTATTTTAAACTAATGCTATTTACTGTGAAGTGTAGTATTTATACTTCTTGCCTCTCAGCGCTTGAGGGTTTCATCATTACCTTACAGTATTTCTCAGAAAAGAACACATTCGCCCCCGGAAATTGTTGGCTGACTTTAGCAAATTCAGGCCACCTATTCATTTAAGACTGTTGTGTGTGTTTGATTATCTAGAATGAACTGCCTTAAGAGTCTCTTTTGGAAAAGTACTAGCACAGTGCCCAAAATGCCAGGGAGTGGAAAGTCATGGTCTCAGCGGGGAAATGACTGCAGTGTTCGTGGAGACAGTGTTTTCGCTTGGCTGACATTAATGACAACCCAATGCTACGCACTCACTGAGTGTTTTCATTTCAGAAGAGCATCAAAACCACTGAGTCCTTTCAAGTCGTCTTCTTTTACTGTGAAACCAGAAACCAGGCCGACGACTACTTTCAGTAATAACCTATGTCCCAACTGCAGGCTGAAGTTAACTTTTTGTCATATAATTTTCTAATTTCTGTGTAGGGTTAGTTGTAGCAAACAACTTAGTTTCTTTCAGAGCATAACATCAGAAAGCGTATTTTCATGCAGCAATGATGGGTAATGAAATCAGAATTTCCACAAAGTCTGCCCTAATTGAACAGCATTGTCAGGAGAAATAAAACGTGAGACTCAAGAGTTTTCTCCCAACGTCATTTATGTTATTAGGTAATGAAGCTGATTTTATTTTAACAAACGTACTAGGAGGTAAACTTCCACGTGAACACTGCCCCTTCAAAGCAGGCAACTGGGAAGGCTAAATGTCCGTGTCCATAATGCTGTCACTGCCAAAAGCTAATATATAACTCCTCTTCTGAAATGGCTTTCACCTCCTTTAGCAATGTTTTCATATTCTCCATAGTGGCCATAGTTCTCCTGGAAAACTGAGCTTGATATTTGAAAACAACCAATAGTTAATGTTCTGAAAAAGGTAAGTGAAGAAACCAAACCAGGTCATTTTCCTTAAAAAAAAAAAAAAAGGCCAGGCATGGTGGCTTACACCCGTAATCCCAGCACTTTGGGAGGCCAAGGTGGGAGGATCACCTGAGGTCAGGAGATCAAGACCAGCCTGGCCAACATGGAGAAACCTGTCTCTACTAAAAATACAAAAATTACCCAGGCGTGCTGTTGGGCACCTGTAATCCCAGCTACTCGGGAAGCTGAGGCAGGAGAATCCTTTGAACCCTGGGGGAGGTGGAGGTTGCAGTGAGCCGAGATGACGCCACTGCACTCCAGCCTGGGTGACAGAGCAAGACCCTATCTTAAAAAAAAAAAAAAAAATGAGAGGGACTATAAAGTACAACTGTGTCTTATCTCATTGGCACTGAGAGCAACTGCATAAGAAGTAGCTCCAAGTAGTTTGGGGCAATGACAACATCAGAACTTTGACACTCCATCCTCATTTTGGTGTCAAGGTTGGAGCCAGTGAATTTGTTGGAAAAAAATATTGGCCACTAGCTTTCTTCTAGAAAATTAATAGAGTGGATGACAACAAAGAACATTCGAAGGCTATCATCCACCACAGCATAGGAGTATCTCCACGCCCACAGTATATGTCAGATATCCAGATTACCCCACTGTTGATCGTACACATTTTCAGTTGTGTCAGAATTGCTACTCCCCTGACTAACAAACTTGTACGCAAGCAGTGAATGTGGGAAGCTGAATGGAGGGACAACACAAGGGAAAATCCTGCTGCTCAAAAGAACACAGAATGGTGACTTCATTGTCATAATCTGATAGTAATCAAGGACAATTCTGACTTCAGCCACCAGTTCAGAAATCACTAAGAGGCAGGAGGGTTTGGTCATGAGGCCGTTTGGTGCTTTTACTGCAGTCACACAGAATTCCCTGTTTCCAGGCTCGGCAAATGTCCGTTACGCAGCCTTGGGTTGAAGACAAGGGTGTGCTGGGGAATTTGATGTAAATTTTAGTTGTGACATTGAAACTTTCCCCATTGAAACTTTCCCCACAGGAAGTCCTTTGGAACTATCATCATTTTATTCCATTTTATGTTTAAAAATATAAAAATGGGCTTTATTAAAAGCCCATTTTTTTAAGGTTTATGAGCTGTTACTGAAGACTATACAGAACTGCTACCTATTTTCCCGTCTCTATCTGCTTCTCCTGGGGACTGTTTTGGCTGCAGATGGGGGAAAGAGCCACACTGGAGTGAAATGAATGATTACATTCCTGGAGAAGTCTCTCACGATCTCAAAATCCTTGGCCCACTGGTCATTTATAGCCATTGCTAAAATATGTGACCAATTTCCTTTAGTGTAACAATTATTCTCTCAGTAGACAAATATCCATCCAAATAACAATTTGTCCTAAATGAAATTCCTGGAATATTAAAATACATCATTAGTTTAGGAAATCTGTTAGTTGGCCCTCAAACTTTTTCATTTTTTCTTACATAATCCTTTCTTGCTCCCCATTGTTCAGTTAAAGTTGAATAAGAAGCGGGGCCTAGCAATGTCAACCGTGATGGAGATGCCACATAGCATTTGTCAGGTTCGGAGAAGGGTGAGAAACCATGTAGCAGGTGGAACGGATGGCTCCACAGCCCCTTGACTCCCTGACGTAGAGGAGACTGAAGGCAACATGATCACCACGTTCAAAAGTTGGCTTTCTCCATTTTAAGTTCTTCCTTAAAGCCTCTTTAAGGAAAGTCCCTGAAATGATACAGTAGAAAAATCACACAGACTTATTTAAAATGAATTCTATCACTGTTCCTGAGATCTCACCTGCCCCATTGAGGACATTTTGTTTTTGCAAAGTGCTTTGAAATGTGATAAAGGATCTTAAAGAGTATTTGTAAAATTATGCCCAAAGAAGACATTCTTTGAGGTTACTTTGCAGTGTCTGAAAGTCAAGAATGAGGAAGGAAAGGAAAATAATAGATTCACTGGAAAATGGACCACGCTAATTGGGCAGTGAAACATCCTTCCGTCACACCATTTACCTTAACAGACCAGAAGAGGGAAAAGGCTCGATTTTTCTCTCATAGATACCACGATTCACTCTCAAAAACATTCCTAAAATGGACTGATATTTCTCTGGTAGAGCACCTGTTTTGCTACCGACAATGTTAAGTTCCATACTAATCAGCTCGTCCAGCCTAACTGACAACTCAAAAAGCTGATTCCAAGAACAAGAAACTGGCTTCAATAGAAATATTGTGTATTTTGAAGGGTGGGGACAGGTAAACAAATTTATCTTTGGGACATAGTTTAAAGGGTATTTTAAATGAATAATAATTCCTCATAAGTGCTAGCCATTCTTCTCACTGTTGGTGGGTGTGTTTGAGGTTTTTAAAACAAATATGCCAGAGGTTATGAACCTCCCAAAAATTCTGTTCCATTCAGAATTTATTTGTAAGTTACACACTTATCAAATAATTTTTTTCTAAACTTTAATTTTCTCTTTTTTTAACTCGATTTCTTGGAATTGCTTTCAATGACTGCTTCAGGCCTCTGAATAGCAGTGAAGGCAAAATCAGGGCAAGTCGTGGTGAATAGTTTGGCTTTTCTGGAACACTGAGCTGACGCCAGTCACCCCACTGGGCTTGGTTCCCCAACATCTCACAGCGAAAGCGCTTGTCTGATGAATATTATGCTTTTATGTTACCACCGGGGCTGCCTCAGAAGTTACTCCTCTATATCCTGATGGTCCTTGACTTGGCCTTGGACTTTGTCCTTGACCTCCAATACCTTAGACAGTTGCAGTTGGGAACAGTGTAGCTTGAGGTTCTAAAATGCTTTGCTGATGGAAAAGGTTTTGTACTGAAAAGTGAATTACAATAGGAAATGGATTTGCATTACTGACACTATCTGCCGTGGGCTTTGCCTCTATTGATTTAAAGCAAAAGGGCACAATTAGTGGCCTTCAAAGAGAGAGGAAAAAAAATTTAAAACAACCTAACTCTGTCCTAGCACATTCAATTAAAATTATTTACTTTGAAGGGAAAAAAAATCTTTGACATCAACACCATATTAGCATGGTGTTGCCTTGTCTCATCTGTAATGGCAAGACATGGTTTTGAAAAAAAAAATTCTCTTTGTTTCATAGTAGTAAGGTTATTTTCTAACATTAAGGAAAAAAAAAAAAGCAGGGGGAGCACCAGGAGTTAGGTGTGTAAAAATGGTGTACTAGCTGCCAGAACTTTTATTTTGCATCTTGAAGAGAACAGTTCATTGTGTTTCCTTTCCTCAGCCAATGAAAATGAAAACTTAGTTACCAGGTAGAATTCTCTTCCACGTTCTATCCCTTTTCCCTGAGAGATGACACCTGCTGGGTTTTGCCATAAAAAGAGGTCCCTGTTGGCAGGGCGCGGTGGCTCAAGCCTGTAATCCCAGCACTTTGGGAGGCCGAGACGGCCGGATCACGAGGTCAGGATATCGAAACCAGCCTGGCTAACACGTTGAAACCCTGTCTCTACTAAAAATACAAAAAACTAGCCGGGCGAGGTGGCGGGCGCCTGTAGTCCCAGCTACTCGGGAGGCAGGAGAATGGCGTGAACCCGGGAGGCGGAGCTTGCAGTGAGCTGAGATCCGGCCACTGCACTCCAGCCTGGGCGACAGAGGGAGACTCCGTCTCAAAACAAACAAACAAACAAAAAAAAAGAGGTCCCTGTTGTTGGGGAAATGAGAGTTCAGTTCAGCTCACTCTTCACATCACAGTGTAATACAGCAGGGCCGGCTCTGGAAGATGATTCAGTGCAGCACTATGCCTAAGAACAGATGAGGAAGCTGAGCCATGGAGAAAGAGGGCCACAAAGTGTTACAGGCATTTGGTGAATTGCTCACTGCACGGACAGTTGTGAGAGCCTTCGAACCCTGTAGTTCAGTCTTTTCCCCACTTTACCACCGTGTGGGAGGCCTCTCTCCCACTTCCTCCACTTACCACCTCTCCAAGATGCCAGCCTCACTGTGGGCTTTCCCTAGAAAGAAGCACTGGTTTCTTTCCATCGTGCCCTGGTTAGTGTTATTTCTCACATTAGGCCTCTGTGTTAGAAATAAAGCTGCGAAACTGCATGTCGTTATACAAAAGGAATACAGTGTCCTATCCTTCATTCTTCTGATAGTTCCTTCAACTCCAGCTGCAGACCCTGCCAAATTCTATCATCCTGAAAAGACAGACAGTGATCCCAGCACTGTGGGAGGCCAAGGCAGGCAGATCACTTGAGTCCGGGAATTCAAGACCAGCCTTGGCAACCTGGTGAAAGCCCATCTCTACTGAAAAAAAAACCAGCATTGGCAGTGAGAAAAGATTGTGTACCAGATTAGCTACTTAGGCTGAGGTGGTAGGATTGCTTCAGGCTAGGAAGTGGAGGTTGCAGTGACCTGTGATCGCACCACTGCACTCCAGCCTGGGTGACAGAGTGAGACCCTGTCTTAAAAAAAAACCAAAATGAAAACAAAAAAAAAAACAAAGACAGTGATGATTATAGCTAACATTTATGGAGCACTTACTATGTGGTAGGCATTGATAATACAGGCACTTGTGTACCCTGTAATAATGAGATAGGGCTCGTTTTAAAGGTGAGGAAACTGAGGCACAGAGAGATTAAGAAAGTATCCAAGTTCTCATAGCTAACAAATGTCAGGGCAGAGATTCCACCCCAGACTCTAGAGTTTGCAAATCAGATCCCTACACTTTACCTTCAAGGTTATAATCAACTCTTCTTTCTCCTTAAAAAAAAGTTTTCATTTTCATCCTTAATTCCTACATTAGCAGTGAAGCTAATGTAACAAGATGAGATGCGCTCGTGCGTTCTGTGCATCCTTTTGTGTCCTTGGTGCCCAGTCACGCAGGTTCTCAGCAAGCGGTGGCAGGACTTGCAGCTGGAGGGAGCCGTGTGTAGACCCATATGTTGGGGGTGGGGAGTAAGGTGTATGTGTAAGCATGTGAGGTGTCTGTGTAGGGTGTGTGTGCAGTGTATGTGACATGTGTGGTGTGCATCTGTGGTGTGTGTGGTGTATATGTGTTGTATGTGTGTGGTCTGTATGTATGTGGGGGGTGTGTGTGTGTGTGCTGTCCTTGGTGCCCCGTCATACAGGTTCTCAGCAAGTGGAGGTAGGACTTGCAGCTGAATAGACTTGTGTGAGGTGTGCCTGTGTGCCGTGTGTGTGTGATGTGTGCCTGTGTGCCATGTGTGTGTGTGATGTGTGCCTGTGTGCCATGTGTGAGTGTGTGCCTGTGGCGTGTGTGTGTGATGTGTGCCTGTGTGCCGTGTGTGTGTGTGAGATGTGCCTGTGTGCCGTGTGTGTGTGTGAGGTGTGCCTGTGTGCCGTGTGTGTGTGAGGGTGTTGCCATGTGCCGTGTGTGTGTGTGGGGGTGTGCCTATGTGCCGTGTGTGTGTGTGTGGGGGGTGTGCCTATGTGCCGTGTGTGTGTGAGGTGTGCCTGTGTGCCGTGTGTGTGTGAGGTGTGCCCATGTGCCATGTGTGTGTGAGGTGTGCCCGGTGTGCCGTGTGTGTGTGGGGTGTGCCCGCCTGTGTGCCGTGTGTGTGTGATGTGTGCCCGTGTGCGTGTGTGTGTGAGGAATTGTGCCCATTATTGCCATGTGTGTAGAGGTGTGCCCGTGTGCCGTGTGTGGGAGTATGCCTGTGTACGTGTGTGTGGTGAGTGTGCCTGTGTGCCGTGTGTGTGTGTGAGGTGTGCCCGTGTGCCGTGTGTGTGAGGTGTGCCTGTGTGGGGTGTGCCTGTGTGCCATGTGTGTGTGAGGTGTGCCTGTGTGCTGTGTTTGGGGTATGCCTATGTGCCGTGTGTGTGTGGGGTGTGCCTGTGTGCCCTATGTGTGTGAGGTGTGCCTGTATGCCGTGTGTGTGTGAGGTGTGCGTGTGTGTGTGTGTGAGTGTGCCTGTGTGCCCTATGTGTGTGAGGTGTACCTGTATGCCGTGTGTGTGTGAGGTGTGCCTGTGTGCCCTATGTGTGTGAGGTGTACCTGTGTGCTGTGTGTGTGTGAGGTGTACCTGTGTGCTGTGTGTGTGTGAGGTGTACCTGTGTGCCGTGTGTGTGTGAGGTGTGCATGTGTCCCGTGTGTGTGTGCTGGTGTGCCTGTGTGCCGTGTATGTGAGGTGTGCATGTGTCCCGTGTGTATGTGTTGGTGTGCCTGTGTGCCGTGTGTGTGTGAGGTGTGCCTGTGTGTGCTGCATGTGTGTGAGGTGTGCCTGTGTGCCCATGTGTGTAGAGAGTGTGCCTGTGTGCCGTGGCATGAGGTGTGCCTGTGTGCCGTGTGTGTGTGAGGTGTGCATCTGTGGTATGTGTGAGCATGGTATATGTGGTGTGGTGTAATATTATGTGGTACATGACTACAGGTATTGCATGTGTGGTATATGTGTGTAGCTTGTGTGTATGTGGTGTGTGTGTGCCTGTGGTACCATTTAAGATGGTAGCAGCTATTGGCATTAAAAGGACCTGCTATTCTGAGCTTTGGCTGTGACAGTAAGATGTGCCCACAGCAGCTGTTAGCAATCAGAGTGTGTTTCTATCCTATGTGAAATGTGCTGCCACCACGTGTGAAATGGATTTCAAAACCTTGCCGTACTGAAGTACCAAACTGTGTGAATGGTACACTTTTACTGCAAATTAGAAAGATTCACTTATTGCAGTGATAATGTCACACTCACTCAAGCTATTTTAAGTGACAGAGACACACATTGCCAAACAGTGGATAGCTGATAGCAGTATTTTCAGGACAGTCATAGAATGTCATCGGAAATGTTTGTCTCTGCAGGCAAAAGCAGCACCTTGGACTAGAGGAGCAAAAACTGAAAATGGAAAAGGAAGGACAGTGTTGCGGGCTTCGTTCTGATATCTTTACATGGCTGTTGTGTTCTTACTTCGCCTCCAGTGCATGACTTACATAAAAATAAGTAGCTTCAAGATAAACACACAGGCTATCCATTTCGTTTTCTTGGGAAAAAAATGACATTTATGAGGTGTTATAATGTGTGCATTGATGCTCAGATGTCAGACCTTCTTAAAATAAATCTGACAATCTCTTAGCTGGGTCCAGAGCATTTCTTCTCCTTATGTCTCACAACTCCTAAAATCCCCAAGGCTCTGCTGCCTCTTTCTGTATGTCCCTTTCCTAGTAAGAAACAGCCACCAGCTCCTGCTGCTTCCCCTTGGGAAGAGACATAGAAACAACTGTGCTTCAGCTATCCACAAATATTGCTATCCATTCTCAGGCTGAGCTTTTATGTTGTAATTAAGAATGGAAATGTTTCTTTAATCAGCAAGTTTAAAGACCATGCATTTAGAGAAAGAGTCAGAAACAAGTCCTCAGGTTGTCTGGTCATTAGTATGCCTGGCTGAACTGGTTGTCTTAGAAAAGCATTATAAAAGAGAATTTTTTGAAATACCATTGAGCCACAATTCAGAAATACATCTGCGATGTATTGGAAAGGCTTAGAACTTGCCATATTTTTTGTTTAGATGTTACTGACCATGTCCTGGAAACTGGAGGTGGAGGAACTAGTTGAATTTCTAGGAGCTGGTCACTAATTCTTCAAGATCTTACAATCTTAAAGTGGTTAATATGAAAACATTTACACTTCCGCTTCTGGCAAGCCTAAATAATTTGCCTGTGATTTTTAATAAAAACTAGACCCTTCCCTCATCTCTCATCCAAAGCTTCATCCTCTTATTAATTCTAAAGACACTTTTTTGAAATGGAAAACAGCACAGAGGTGAAGCAGAGATACAGGCTGTGGGCTAATCCTCTTAACAGTCCTCACCCACTAACATGATCTGTGGACCAAGAAAGTTTTGGTGTCATGACACCATGTTCCTGTGACTATAAATGTGTTGTCTTTTTAGTGTTCTGGGCTTGCTACAGAGGGATGTAAATGCATTTTCAACATTTAATGTTACAAGTTATTTCCAATTTACCATGAATCCAGTTTATTTGGTTGGGGAATATTCCTTGAGTGACATCTACTATTCAATGAGCAGTAGCGGATCTTCAGAATGCCATCAAAGTTCATGGAAAGAAATGATGGGTTCCTTTGCCTGGTAAGCTTTTATGACTTAACCTGGATTCTTGTTATTTTGACCCATTTCTGCACATCTTACTTCATGCAGCGGGGTTTTGTGACCGCACAGTTATGGGGGTCATGGAAATTGTGCAGGTGGAATTAGTAATCAATGGTTGTTAAGAATTTGTGGGGTTATGTGAAATGTGGTGTGAAGTTAAGACAGCTGGAAAGTGGAGTGGTTTTCTCGTGGGCTTAAGTGTGAGAATGTTGGGGGTAACTGGGTAAAGTAAGATTGTTTCATAAAATGCAGTAAGAATAATTCTGATGTTTTTGGTTGAGCAGAAACTAGATAAGATCACCAGATTTGGTTTGGTTTTAAAGATGTTCTTTTTTGTTGTGAAACACAGACCTTGAGCAATGAACGCAAAGAGTTGACCCCACTGCTCTCAGCTGTAAGGAAGATTTCACCTAAATGTAGCGTAATTGTTCCTGTAAAGGAGAAAAAATGGAATTGGTATCTAGAGTGAGGTTGATCGCAAGAAAAGATTACATGGAGTTCTTTGAGTCAGATGACTTTTTTTGTCTAGTATTATCCAGAATTATGTAAGGGACACCATTGTTGGAAACAACGTTATTAGGAATTTCCCTTGAGCATAGTCTAATCACTTAGCAAACTAAATGGGTTCTCTTTCTTGCTGATATGAAATGACATTTAACCCACCCCGAGAGATTCTAGAGAAAGAAGACTTTTGTTAGATGTTACTGATCCCAGGGTCCTAGAAAATCTTCAAGGACTTTATATTTTAAAATGTAGTTAATTCTAGAATCTTAGAGGGACCTTATGCCAAATGAGAACCATTGGTTAAATGGCCAATTACTTTTATCTTAGCCCCTGATATCACACAACCCCACAAATCCTTAACAACAAATACATCTGCTGTTTACAAAGGCAAAAGTGAGGAAAAACAGAAGAAAAAAAAAAAGGATTATATTGCTGATCATGGTGGCATCATTTATTGGGTGAGAACTTATTTAGTATTTGAGCTACTGGATGAGTAGGATGAAGTATTAGGAAGCTTATTCTCTTGCTGTTCAAGTCTTTCACTCAAGGTTTAAATTGGTTACCAGGTAGATACCAAAAAAGGTAAAGAGTCAAATGCCTTAAATTTAAACAGTTTGTGCATTACTATGTGATAGGAGAATTCTAGAGAGAAGTGGATCTAAAAATCAAAGCCACCCACTGTTCTTCTATATGAAAAATCTGTTTCCTCTGTGATTTGACAGAATTTCCCTGTCTAGGGATAAAAGTGCTCATTTGGATTTGGCTTTTAGCAGAGATACATATGCATCAGGGAATGTGAGTCAGTTCTCTAGAAAGCTTAATCTAGTAGGGATGGAAACATATTACAAAGGATTAATATTCAGTTCCCATTGTCAGAACCACCTGCATATTCACAGAAAGCCACATGAGAAGATGTGCCTGGCTTCCTTATTCTTCAGAGATTTCCTGCACACACAGCTCAGTTTTCTCTGAATTCAGATGGGGCATTGTGGCCCAGTATTTTAACTCTTGCACACCTAAGTCTTTAAAAGACTGAAGAAAAATTGTCAAAGTTCCAAAACTTCAATTTTGTCTTATTTTAAATTTAGTTCACAAATGTTTGATCTCTTGATGGTTTGAGGTGTGTGTGTGTGTGTGTGTGTGTGTGTGTGTGTGTGAGCATGCGCACGCCATCTGGCAGGTATACTCAACACTTTTTATTGAAAAATGATTTTTTTAAAAGCCATTAAGTTTTCAGGAGAAATTACAATCCAGTTGAAGTTTTTTAAGAAGTGGCTTATTTAGTAAGGTGAATAACTTTTTTTAAATGGCTATAATTTGATAGAGTCGTTTGAGTCAGATGTCAACTTAATAATAAGGCTTGGGGTGTCAGAAGGTGACATATATGTTTATGATGTTAACAAGTGGGAATTATGCCATTTCCATGATGCCCCAGCAAGACTGTACAAGCCCTAGATAAAGCCAGGTCAAGGACTTTGCATAAAGAGGAGACTTGTCCATCTAAGTGCTCTTTTTCTTCTAAGTTGTGAGTAAGATAGTTACATCTGGACCCATGAGTCCCTCGGGAAAGCATCTTGGAAACCAATGATTAAAAAAAATTTAAGTAAGTGTAGCTAGCAGATGAGAATTATGGTACTGTGTAATTTTTATTCTCTTCGTGGCATAGCTGGATATGGGTAATAGGACACAGCGTCGCAATCTTTGCCACAAATGATATGGCAGGCTTCCTGAAGCTTCCCATGTATATACGTTTTTCATCTTCAAAGAGCTTTGTGAGCGCTCATTTACCACCACCTGCCTGGGAGGTAAGAATTACTCCCATTTTATAGATGGAAGAAGTGGAGGTGTAAGTGAGTTGCTTGAGGCCACCCAGGGAGTTTAGACTCGGAGGCAGACCTGGAAGGCCCAACTCTATCTCTTAGCTGAATTGACTCCCAGTGCTTTCTTTTTGGTGTTATGTCCCCTTGAGAGCCCCCGATCGGTGATGGCATAAATCTAAACACATCAAATAATCCTGAATAGGAAAGAGACACCAAGTCTGTCTTTTTTGTGGCTGTTTCTGTATCAAAGCCCTGGGAAATCTGGACATAGAGAAGAAGCCATTTAACCCTCCTGAGGCTCATTTTCCATATCTGTAAAATGGTGATGATAATACCTATCTGCCTCCTTTAGGGATGCTGAAAGCACCAAAATCAAAGCAAGCTAACAGGATCAAAACTTTGAAAACTAGAGAATTCTGCAAAAACTCAGGCATTATTATTGCCAAAAATGACTATGAGACTGCTTACTGAAGGAGTAGGGCTTTCTAATTGGAGATCTAATTGTTTTGGTGATGTTCAGCAAGGATGAAATACTGTCATGAAAGAATCCAAAATCAAGAGAAGAAAATAATATACTAGGGAAACATATTAGTGTTATATTTAAAATATACTTAGCAGACCAAGTGACCAAACAGGTTGATCGTTAGTTTGCATAGGATGCAGCTAAAACTCAGCTCTCCTCATCCCTGAGGGCCATTGAACATGCCTGGGCTATGGAACATACCGATACTCTATTCCAAGCCACAGGTCCAGGTCAATGGTCTGTTCCCCTTCCACATGGAGATGTAATGAGAGCTCTCTGCAAACCCTTATGGTGGCCTGGGGCCTCCCATGGCAGAGTGAAGAGAAAGCATGTTACTCCCTGAACTCTCCACTCCTAGCACTATAGAGAAGGGGCACCAACCCTGGAAGGAGGGTTTGAAAAAAGGGAGTTTGTCTGGGTAGACAGATTGAAGAAAGGCTTCCTCTCTCCAGGCTGTTGCAGTCGCTCTGCAGCAAGGCTCACAGCCAGGTGCATTTCAGCCCCTACTTTTGCCCCCTCAGTTAGGCCGCACTGGGCAGAGCACAGCCTGCATGGCCATCTTTAGAAGCCCTGAAATAAGAGGGCCACAAAATTCTAGAAACCTGGTGCTCCTGAAGTCCCTCCAGGAATCAAGGTGAAGACTCTGCAGCTCTCCCTCGACTAACCTTGACACGCAAGCCAGGCCGCCATTCAGGCAGCTGCAGAAGCCTTTAATACCCTGGCAGTTTTAAACAGGGGATAAAATAAAGTGACTAATCCATAAAGGACTCAAGCCATTTTACTGAAAATAAAATCAAATGCCTTACGGTTTTTCTTTTTAATCTTTATTGATTTTTCTGCTTACAAAAGTAATACATGCTGGTTGTAAAACATTCAAACATTAGAGAAATATGTAACATAGCAAGTGAAAAGTCCTCCATATTCTCTGCATTCCAGAAAAAAAGCACCGTCAACAGATTTGTGTAAAAGATAGGCTTTTTAAAGCACTAGTTTTTGACCGTTTTTGCAAGACACACAAAATTGGTTGACATTCATAAGCATGACAGACATGTTCTCATAGGTGTACTCAAGGTTCGCCCATCGGCCGTTTCCTGGCAAGCCAGCAGTAACCCCACCCCATTCAGTCCAATTCAAGAAAATATATGATTGTGCAAGTGAGCTAGAGTGAACGATATTATTGGGGTAACCTTGGGTCCATATTAGTTTAGTTTTTATGTGAACAAATAAAAAACTTTAATTTTGTAAAACTTTTATTAGTAACCAATTCCCTGTGACACTCCTGCAACTTATTGCAACATACCACTGTGTTGTAGCAAACAGTTAAGCAGCAATGTTGTGAAGGACTGCTGTGGTAGCTGGTAGGAACTGCCTGTCATATTATTTGGAGGATAAGCAGCTTTTCTCTATCCCCACCTCAGAAAGAGCTTAAAGTCTGGAGGAAAGAATTTCATTTCACTATAAGGCAGGATTTCTTATCAACAACAACAATAATAACTACTACTATTTATTGAGTGCCAACTATTTCTAAGAACTATGTGATGGGCATATAGAGCAAATACATATATAAAATGCTCATACAGATATCATATATATGGTATGCATTTATGTATCACATCCTTGAATCTTCAGGTATGAAACTGAGGCTCAGAGAGGTTAAGTAATTTGCCTGGCCTTAAGAACTGTCAAATGTTGGCATTGGTCATTTTAGGGTTAAAATTCTAACCAGAATTTTGTGAAACTGAGATCAGTGGCCTAGAAGGTTGATGGTTCTTTTTAGTTATAAACTAAGCGGATAACTCCCAAAAAGAGATAGTGACATCAATTCCTGAGTAGTGTGTTAAGTTTAAACAAACTACTTAGGGGATGTCTTTTGAGCCCCGGTTAGTGATTGCTTAACAAGAGTGCAATGATGATGATGACAATGATGACAGTAACAATAAATAGTGATGCCTACTGCATAGGGTGTTGGAGGAGTGAGATATAATGCATGACACATTATTGGCACAAATACATGTAGATGTTATTATAAATTAGATTACCATTGAGAGATCACTACTCACAGAATGAAGTACTGCCTCTCATACAATTTTTATTTTATTTTTTTAATTGTTTGGGAGAATGGGCACTGTCCTCTGGACCATGACATCTCCTAAGATAGGTCCTGAGGAATAAATGTCATCTTAAGAATGCTAGTGCCCAAGTTCTTGTTCCTTTTATAATTAAAAATTCAAAGCAAACTTTTTATAGAAGTGCAGTGCTAAATGACAGCCTAGCCCCAAGGACCACTTGGTTAATTAGCACCCTTGCATTCCAGGATTTCCTGACGCCCGCTGCCACTTGTTGTCAGCTCCTTGAAACTGCAGAAATTTGCCTCTGCAGGTGTAGAGAGCCTGCTTGAATTACGTAGGGTGCATGAGAGAGCAAATTATTTAGGCAATAGAGCTGAAAATGTGGGCAAATTAGAATTTTTCATAGCAAGATTGTTCATTGTGAAGCCAATTCATGATTATATTGCGCATCTTGCTCCAGATATTCCACTACACAATAAACTTCTTTGCTGGGATGAATATGTATGTGGGCTAATTTAATCAATATACTTGTGAACGTTGACAGTAGTGCTGTCTGACAGAACTCATCCTTTGAAATGCTGGCTGAGTTAATATGTGCAGTATATATATGGGCCAAGATTCATAATTTGTGTTAAAAGAAGGTTTTGAGAAGACACCACACTACCTGGTGGGAAACCAAAAAGCCTACATGATGAAAGGCAAAGGGCAGAGGGATTTTTGTCTTCCTCCTTCTTGTTGGACTGAAAACTCAAATTCACAAAACTAAACTGCCTCCTTTTGAAAAATTTGCAAGGCACTGACTGCATTTGTTTCTCATGGATTAATTTGAATTCTGGAAATTGACTAAAATGGGGGATGGAGAGGGCTTTTGTGCATTGTTGGATTAAATGAAGGGCTGAGCAAGTGCCCTGCTCCCATCTGCAAATGCTTGCTTTCTGGGAATTTCAACACGTGTGATCAGATCACATTCAGAGGGTTTGCTTTTGGAGTAGGGGGATTTTAGTCATTTCCTAAAGAGCATTTGCAACTGAAATTGTCATCTGAGATAAGAGAGCCATGCAGGAGGGAGCCTAGGAGACTAGGTTAACCAATCAGAATACCTCAACTTGCTATCCAGAAACCCTTCTACCACCTTACCGTGAGATTCCCAGTGAAGCTTGTTTCAGTTAATTCTGATTCTTTAGCCCACTGGAACTAAGCACAGACACCATGGGGACAAAGATCTAAGTGAATGCCCCCCCACCCCCCGCCGTTTGGAAATACCAGTCAATCTACAGTAGGTCCATTTATCCTAAGCTTCTTGGCCTCCACAGATCTCATGACTGTCTCCGCTCAAATATCCTCCAGATCTGAAAACCCCTGCGAGCTGAAGCCTGACTCAGGCCATCAGTCCTGTGTCACAGTGGCACCAAACTCTGGGGTCTGTAGTACAACTGCTCCCCACCCGCACCTACCGTCACAGCCGCTGGGCCATGAGCCATTCCAAAGATGGAAGTGCTGGGGCCAGCATGGTACTCCCAAGGCCACTCCCATCATGAGCAGTCCTCCACGCCAGACAGGCATCTTGGTCACAGCCTTAAACATCGTTACTTCACTTCTCAGTAGTAATCCACTGTGAGTCCAGGCCAACTGGACAGGAATACTGCATATCATTTTCAGTTTGTTCAGATGCAGTTCTACTCAGTGTTCTCAATATGCCCTGCCCAGGGCCTTCATATTCTTATAGAGGACTAAGTAGACATGCTTGATCTCCCCCATTGTTAAGATGGAATGAAGATAACTCTTAAAAG
Organism: Papio anubis; assembly: GCF_008728515.1. Lineage (NCBI taxonomy): Eukaryota > Metazoa > Chordata > Mammalia > Primates > Cercopithecidae > Papio > Papio anubis. The sequence goes on from NC_044982.1 coordinate 128,490,745, forward strand.
GCCCAAGCTTAGCGTCAGGTAGTTTTGATGCTGACTTAAATGCTAGGACCTAAAGAGGTTTGTTCATCCCTAATTTCTGTCATTACACCTTGAGGTGAGACATGGGGAGAAGCAGATCCAAGTAGGTCTTCATTTCATGTATAAATTCTGTTTAATGGGTGGTTCAAGGACTTTATGTTGCCTAATTATTATATTCCTAAGAATCAAGGTAGGGAGGCTGGTTCTTATTCTAGCCTACTCAATTCATGTAGGGAAGAGTAGGCAATAACTCAGCTGATAACACCTTTCACGATTTCTCTACTTCCACTTGCCTTTTGTGCGTCTCTGCAAAATGTTAGGCATAAGTCACTTTCTCTAGAGTTGCAGATCTGTGGCACAAACCTTTGCCTTGACTATATTAAACATATCGGAGGGACTGTGAAGTATGAGACATTAGATTTCATATTTCATAAAGAATTTTTCTTGAAGAAATCAAGCCAAGTGTTAACATGTGGCACACTTGCAAATGACAATTTTTGTTGAATGCAACCTTAAACATATTAAGTTGCTTAACTCAAACTATACCTATTAGTGTCCACAGTCACCATTATTGGGGTACTAGAAAGCCTCCAGAGTATAGAAAATACACTGGATGTGAGATTTGGAACAATCTTTAAATTTGGACAGGAAAGAAACTCAGTATGCAAGCACAAAAAAAAAATGATGGATAGCTTTTAGAATAGCTTGCACTCCCTAAGTCACCACAGTACTTGTATTAGGCCCTGAGAAAGGGAGTTAGCAGTACACATGGTTTATAATGAGGTTAAATCTGATAGTTTAATGTGTGCTGTAAGTACTGAACACAACATCACCCCAAATCCAAAGTAAGTGGTTGTGGAATTATCCCAGAATATGGGATTACATTAGAAGAAAGAGTGGGCTGTGTGTCTCTGTGTGGTACTTACACTGTGTGACATATTCTTTGGACAAAGAAATTACTGTGTATAAGGTCTGGGGCTAGGTAAGGGCTGTATAAAAATGAAACAGACTTGGGCACTTGCAACTGTGTTTCTGTGTGTAACTCAGTAGATAATCTAACATGATACCCAGTAGTGAAAACCATAGAAAATGAATTTAGCGTCATGACACATTCCAGGTAAACTGGTGACTGTTCCCATTCTGTCTATACAGCTCAGCATTGGTCTTTATTTCACATCTAAATTCTTTTTAATAGTTTATCTAAGGATTTTCTTTTGCCTAATTATTCCTTATTTTTTATCCTTAATTATGCTCTTTTTAACTTTGAGATATAATGTGTGTGCTCAGAAATGTGCTTTGCCTTATTTGAGAACTTTGGTGTGATACATTTTATTTGCTAGTCTTCTAGCATGAGGCACCTTTAAGTAATCAGTTGGGTAGACACACATGCCCTCTGTACCAGGAACTAAATTTCCAACGTAAAGAACTCAGAAGCAATACATCCTATTTGTCAGGATTCATCATTATTAAATTCAAACAGGATATTAACTCTGTGGTTGAAAGGTTCTGATTGTACACAAATGGACTAATTTTTAACACATGGCAACTGCGTTAATTTTTTAAAAGATAAGGAATTCTTACCATCATATATAACTTATTAATATTTTGAATTGAATCATTTTCCTAACTAGAGCTGACTTTTTGGAGTGTATTTTTCTCTAGCAGTCAAGCTATAAAGCTCAGCCAAGACAGATTTATGACCTTTTAAAAATAATGATAGAAAATGAGATTGGAGGAAACATTTCAGTATCTGCTTTGCTCTGAGGCCTAAACTGCGAACTCTCCAGTTCTTGAAGGCTTTGAAATGCTGATTCCAGTCTTCTTGTGGGTTCTTAAACACCTTCTCAAATGACCCATTTTAATAACCCGAAAGCTATTATATAACGAGCAGCCATAATTTAGTCCAGGGCTCTAGGGGGACCCTCACAGTTCAGCAATGAATAGTTAATGCAGTATAATGTTTAGCAGGTTATTAGTTTTCACTATACAAATGCTGATCAGGGAACGCTTTTATAAGGTGTTTAAAAGAAAATGTAATTAACTGGTTGCGTGCTTCTGTTGCAGCTCAAATTGAAATTATTCCATGCAAGATCTGTGGAGACAAATCATCAGGAATCCATTATGGTGTCATTACATGTGAAGGCTGCAAGGTAAGCCTTTTTAATTGTTGTTGTTTCTATTAATGTTAAAGTGTATCTTTGTGATTTTTATGCCTCCACTTATGTCTTAAAATTCAACTCCTTAGAATTTTGAGTGATAAGAAATGACAGGACAGAAGAAATATTTTGGTGTTAAATTACACTTAAGGAAGTTATATATATTTTTACTCCTTCCTTCAAAAAAATAGACTACAAAAAGGTATTTGAGCATTGCTTGTCACTTTCAACCCTAGAGTTGAACTGATGAGCAATCTCTGCGGTAACCTTTTTTTAAAAAGAGCTAACTCCAGACTTCTACAATGTCCCTGTCATAAGCTTATAAAAAGATACCTCCAGTAAGTTTAATTGGAATGTCATTGAGTCTTATTGTTAGCACACATATGTTAACACATCTGGCAAAACTGTAGGAAAGCTATCAGGAAGACCTGAGTTCCAGTCCTACTGCCTCCACTCGTCCATATTGTTTTAAGTGTGTCTTCATCTCTTTGTGACTCACTTGCGTCATTTTTAAAGTGGGTATAACACCTGATCTTCCTACTGTTTAGGACTATTCCAAGAATAGAAGAAGAATCTGTACATATTATCAGTATTATTTCTGCTATGACTATTTTTACTATTTCTGACCTTGATCATGGGGCAATGTGTACAGCACAGGCATAATGTGCAAATGGGAAATATGTTTATCCCAATAATTCAAGACCCCCCAAGCCCAGATTACCTCTATTATTCAAATCTCAATTTATTAAGATTTAAATCCTCATGCTTATATTGGAAGGGCCTTGAGACAGCTTACAGGATAAAACAGTGCAAAATAAACAGGAGAGAAGCTATTTAAACATTCAGGAGGCCTTTGAGACAGCCGATTGCTACAACCAGGCCTGAATCAGCCCTAAGGCTTTTTGAGGTTGAGTCAAAAAATAAAATCCACAAATTGGGTTAGCTTTCCTTTCAATAAATTAGAAAATACAATGTTGTAAAATACCTATAGACACAAATGACTACTAAGAGACTTCAAGGAAATTAACCTCATAATTTCCTTAATTCTTCATTTTACTGTTGGTCATGGTAACATCTGCTAATTTGTACATGTACAGATGCTTCATGTTGATCCCATCTTAGCAAAGCTTGAGATTTCTGCATACTACAGAACCATTTATGCCCTTTACTTCCAAAATCTGCCCTCCCTCAAAATTAGGTGACTAAATAAATAAATTAAGCAAAATGAGAGGCCAGGCATAGTGGTGTGTCCCTGTAGCCCCAGCTACTCAGGGAAGATCGATGCAGGTTTATCACTTGAGTCCAGGAGTTCAGGGTTACAGTGAGCTATGATCATACCACTGGACTCCAGCCTGGGCAATGGAGTGAGACCCTCTCTCCAAAAAAGTAAATAAAAATAATGAAAAACAAAACAAAATGAAATAATCTGTCTGGCCTATGCCATCCCAGGTTATAAGGTGAGAGTGAGCGGCCCGTGGCCACTGTCATCGCATTGATTTTTGGAGTTGGTTTGGCTGACGTGGCCAGGTAGCCATTGCCTTTCACCCTTACCCTGTCTGTGTTCTGCCTCCCAAATCTGTGTCCCTGGTAGACATGCCATGGCCTTTCTCAATAGAGGGTTTACAGACTGCAGTGCTTGCCTGCTGGGAGTTCCAGTGCTTTTTGTGCATTGCGTATCACCTGGGTGTCTTCTTAAATGGACAGGGTTCTAGGCAGCATCCCGGATACCAGTTCGCTACTTGTCCCTTCATTCTGCCCAAAAAACTGATCGCTTCCTCTGGGTCTGTCAGTAAGGCAAGTGATTATCTAGTAATTGATGGAAGTGATTATCAAGGAATCGAGTCTGGGAAAAGGACAAGGTGTAGGGGTAGGGGATACTACTTCATATAAAATACCCCAACAATTTGGAAGATTAATTAACAACATGCTATTGAGTAAAACCTGAGTTGACTGAGTACCACTGTTCACATAGGCACAAACAGTGTGAATTTTCTTTTTACCCTTAATATTTATGATGACAAAAATAAAAGCAATAAGAAAACAAAAGGTATCCATTATTCCAAAGTTGTCATTTTTCTAGATTCCCTTCCAGATCTTGTCTGCAGACCTCTTCAGTGCCAAAGTGATTTTCAGTTATCTGTGGCTCTGTTCCTCTGCTCTGTTGACTTTATCCAACGAAAACCACAAAACAAATAAAACATAATTTTGTTAACAGATTGGGCCTATGCCTAGCCAGGGACTTGAACAATGTTATATGTTTATATTTGATACATATGCTATTTGTTCTCCATTATAATTTCCCTCTGCTGTAACACTTTTATTCCTAATTATAAAAATAGAAGTCAGACTTCTATTTTTGCCATTTTATGTTAATTATTTATCATGTTCTAACCAGGTAAAGGTGTTTCTATCATGATCAATTGTAAATAACTTTGCTGTGATAGTGTAATTAAACATAAGAAAAATTTCACATTAGACATATCAAATAGATACCTAATGAGAGAAAAAAGGTGATCAGTCATCTTCTGAGCTAATCATTTTGTGAATGTATTTTAAACTGCATTTTTAAATTAACAACCTGAAACCATAAGAAATTAGAGGGCCTGTTTAATTGCTGAAATAATGATTTTGGCACATAGTTGCTAAGCATTGTACATGAACAGCAAAAATGGTAGAAGCTTTGGTAACTTTTTCTGTCGTTTCTGGCTGTTCCTGGCTCATCTTCTCCCCATCCCCTTTGCTGTCTGTAGAGAGACAGCAGGTGCCATGCTTCTGCTCTGACTCTGGAACCAGACTGCCCAAGTTGAAATCCCAGCACTGCTATTTACCAGCTTGAGCACCTATACCACCGCTCTGTGCCTCAGTTCCCCCATCTGTAAAATGAGGACTGTAATTTTAATAACTTCATAGGGTTGTCATATGCATTTAAGGAAAGTACCTGGAAGAATGCCGGATGCATCAAAGCACTTACTAAGTGTTAGCTGTTGTTATCACCGTTACTACTAGGCAGACTTCTTGGTGGCTTGGTAATGCTGCTTTGTATAGTCAGATATTATTTCTGGGACATCTATGGGTGTAGTCTTGATTGTTGTGACCATTTGCAATATGTTACGTAGAATCTGTCAATAAAAAAGAATACTAAGAGCACTCCCTTGGGCCCAAGCACTATGTAAGCACTGTAAGGGATCCAAAGGGAAGACCGAATCTTTCCCTCAAGCAGTTTATGGTCTAGTTGTAGAGATGAGGCCTGTGTAGGGAAAGCTAAATAGCAATGCAAGAACTAACTATAGAGTAAGGCCACAATCTATGATATACATAAGAAGCACATATAAGCACATATAGGCTGGGCACAGTGGCTCACACCTGTAGTCCCAGCACTTTGGGAGGCTCAGGTGGGAGGAATATGTGAGCACAGGAGTTCAAGACCAGCCTGAGCAATACAGCAAGACTCCGTCTCAACAAAAAAATTAAAAATAAAAAAAATTGACCAGGCATGGTGGTGTTTGCCTGAAGTCCCAACTACTCGGAAGTCTGAAGCAGGAGGATTGCTTAAGCCCAGGAGTTCAAGGCCACAGTGAGCTATGATGGCGCCACTGCATTCCGGCCTGGCAACAGAGCAAGACCCCTGTCTCAAAAAAAAGAAAAAAGAAACACATATCCAGTAGGCAGCATACCTCGGTAGTCTAGAGGAGAGTTGGCCTAGCAAGGTTTCACTGAGGAGGAACCAACCGTGGGCTGGAGCTGAGGAAGGATTTTCCCAGAGAAGGTGGCTGGGAGGGCATTCTGTGCTGAGGAAGGAGGAGAACAAGGAGTGGCAGAGGCAAAAGCCCAGAACTAGGGCAGTCTTGGTTGTATTAAGGGGACAGCACATAACTCAGTTTGATTGAAGCACAGGGTCACTTTCTGTGGCTAGTGGAAGACGAGGGTAGACAGGCACACCATCCTCAAATTTTTAAGGACTCCATTATGCCAAGGTTTTAATTATAAACGTATTTCACTTGTTCTCTTGAAAGAATCAGGGAACAATGTATTGGCACTGCTTCAGCCTGAATATTGCATTTCCGAAGAACATATGTTAGAATCCAGGCCTGCAAGGTTTTTAGTTCTGTTCCTAGAGACATTTCTGAGCTCTTGGAAAAGAATTTAGTTTCAGCCTTGGGTGAGCATGATTAGGGGGCATAACGTGCGCTGGGGCAGGCCTGCCAGGGAGGAGGGGCAGGTCGTGCCCCATGCCAGCAGAGGAAAAGGCCATAGTAACACTAGAGGCTGTAGATGTTAAAGTTCAATCTTCAAAGTGAATAAAAATATGAAGTGTTAGGAGGAAAATAATCATTGGTTAAGGTTTGCTTTTGAGAAATCATCTTGTTTGCCATTCAACTTCTGTTCCTAATTTCATCATGAGATACAGTGGTTGCTCAGATGATGAGGATGAACATTTGATCTCAAGACACACATACACAGACACGCACATACATTTTTTAATCCATATCCTTTTAGACATTTTGGCTATACAATTTTAACTGCAAGTTTTTTTAATGATAATGCACAGTCCAGTATTGGGGTTCGTGAATTGGTTTCTGATTACATTTAAACCCTTTTCCTCTTGATAAGACTAAGAATAAAGTGGCATTCGTTTGTCCAATATACAGTCATCAGTCAATACATTTAAGATGACGTCTTATTCAAAGCTTCCTCTTCTACCCAGTAAAGATAATTTGAGATAATGTCTCTGCATTAACAAATATATTTTGTTAAACAATAAAAAAGCCTTTCCAAAATATCTAGAGTGTATAAGTGACACCTTCCCCCACTGAAGCAGTTAAAGCCATTTCTGGAGCTTTTTATGTTTAAAAAGCAGCTTTTATGAATGTTCCTTTTAGGCCCAAATTGTCTTTTAGAGGATTCTAATATTTTTATCTCGGTTGTGAAATGTCGCTAGCCGTGAACTAATTCTGTCCACTTTTCACCATTGATACATTCATGCTCAACATTTTTATTTCAACACTTTTTAATACGTGGCCCCAGTATTAGAGCTAGGCATTTAAAATGAAAATTCGACTTGGGGAAGGACAAGCTGTTATTGCATCCTTACGACGCCTGAGTTTCGGTTCGGTTATACACAGGTGGTAAGTGAAAATTTTTGTTTAGCTAAATCTTCCAGTCCTGTGATGAAATGTGCAAGTGGCAGGGTTATGTTAAACCCCAATTTGCATCACGATGATTCAGATTTTTTTTTATTTGTTTGTTTAGATCTTAATCATGTCTTAGTAACTGCTGCCCTTCCTCAGCTCACAGAAAACCCTGGGCTCGAGGCCATGTTGTAGATGGGGCCCTGACACAGCACCTGGCTTGGGGCAGGTCCCACGTGCGTGCTAGGGAATAACCATTGCTGAATGTCTTCGCTTGGATTGGATCCGAGTATGGCAAAGCACAGTCAAAAGCAGACATCGACACACCAAATACAACACGTGGGCCGCTTTAATCAGAGACCACTTGCGCATACAATTCTGCAGGGAGGCCAGGCACTATTGAACAAAAACGTAGCTCAGGAAATCTGAATTTCTGTGATTTATTGCTGCCACATGTATGAGTGTAGGGCTGGACCAGCTAACTTTTGTGAATGAGGCTGCCTACCCTTTCTAAAGAACAACTTTTTTTCCTCATATGCGTCTTTGAGCACTTTTATTTCTGCCCCCCACCCAACTTTAATTTTATAATTTCATCTGCTTGATTTTAATACATGCGTGACCTGTGTTTACCCCTCAATGAAATGAAGTTATCCTCTTTTTCCCCCCCAGCCAGAGAGTTAACTTTTGCCCCACGTTGATCCAAAGATATTTCTTCCTTCTCACCCCCATGCTTCTGAACATTCTCAACAGGAAGTTGCCAAGATAAATAAAATTGTAACATAGTACATGCTTTCACATAGAAGATTCTCCGCTGTTCTTATCTCCATTTTTCTTAGTCTCAGACATAAAATGAAACGTGGACATACACCCACCTCAGCAGTCCCCCAAGTTCCCAATTTTTAGTTGTATTGGAAAATACAATAATTTGGGCAGGCAGATGAGCATTCATAATAAATCACAGAGTTATGAAGAAATCTTGGTTGTCAAAAGCAAGTGTGTAGCCGTTCCAAAGCGTCTGCCATTAGAATTCAGCAAGGCAGCTGTCAGCTGTTTTCTTGTAATTAAACAGCCAATGAGCAGCTAATTAAGACATATGTGTATACAGAAGTGGAAGTGGGTATGTTAATGAACTGTAGGAATCAATTCATTAAGTGAAAATTGTCAAAAGACCAAACATCAGATCAGCATTTCAGCCTGTGTTTCACTGAGAAAGAGCCCCACGCAGGAGGGGACAACTCAGAATCAGACCCCCGTTCACCTTCCCAGCCATACCTACAGGGCAGCGTCCAACCAGTCCATACTCTTAGACAAAACTATTAAAAACTCCAGTAGGAAGTGCCAGGCATATTTCCAGGCTTTTAAAATATATCTAACAAATGAGTGCTTTCCTACCTGTATGGAAACCTGGTATTTGATACCCTATAAAATGCCGTCTCCCTCATCTGAACCGTTGTAGGGAACTTGGGCTACAGAAATGAAAAGTGGTTTTTTGCTTGTTTGTTTTGTTGTTTGCTCATCTTTTGTTGTTGTTGTTATTCAGTCGGCCCTACATGTTTGTCTTGGTGCTTTTTAGGTGGTATATTAAGAAGTCTATGGCCTTTGGAATAAGACGCACCTAGGATTCAGGAATTCAAATCCTGGGCCTTCCCCTCACCTGCTCTGTGACTTTGGGCATATGGCTTAACCTCTCTTAACTTTCTCATTTGTAAAGCAGAGATACATATCCCTACTTTGCAGTTGTAGGCTGCTGTGGATTGCAAATAATGATGGCAAAGTGTCCGACATGGTGCCTAGTGGGGAGTAGGTGCTCAGCATATCGTCACCACTGTTTTTATCACTGCCACCGTTTTTTCCTCTAGTTGTTCATTCAACAAGTATTTGTGACTTCTCTAAGTATTGCGTTAGCTACTGGAAACAAAGAAACAAGGCAGTCAGTCCCTGGAAAAGGTAGACATTAATAATACAACAAGGTAAGGGCTAGGAGGGGGATAAATTCAGGACTCTTAAGGGTACACATGGGAGGGGCCCCTCAACCAGCTTTGGGAGGGCCAAGGTCAGAGAAGGTTCCCAGAACAAGTGAATGTCTTCTCAGTGAATCCTGAAGGGAAGGAGAGAGTTTCTTTGGGGAACTGTGAACACAGCAGTTTAGGCTTGGTCATTGTATGACTTTGAGAAGAGCTGCCTGGACGTGTGGTCATTGTCTGGTCATCAGCAGGGAGCCATTAAGGGGCTCATAAGCAGAGAAGTGACTTGATGAGTGTGATGTTTTAGGAAGATATCTTTAGTAACTGTGAAATGGATTGGAGGGAATGAGAATGGAAGCAGGGGTCCCAATTAGGAGGCTGTATAATAACCAACTCAAGAAGTGAAAGACATGGAAACTTAAGAAAACTGCAGTAAAGTTGGAGACAAGTAGATGGATCTGAGAAACAGGAAGGTGCCAAGAAGCAGGCTAATTTGGTGACGCTTGGATATGGATGGGGAGGAGGCAGAGATTAAGGCAGTGAAGCCCATCTTTCTGCCTTGAGTAACTGAGGGTAAGATAATCCATGTCACTGAGCAAGAAAACACTGGAGAGGACAGCTGGGAAACAGGCTGTGGGTCAAGATATATTCTCTTCTAGGTCGGGTGCAATGGCTCATGCCTGTAATCCCAGCACTGTGGGAGGCCTAGGCAGGAGGATCACTTAAAGCCAGGAGTTTAAGACCAGTCTGGGCAACAAAGCGAGACCCTGTCTCCTCTACAAAAAAATTTAGAAATTAGCTAGGCATGATAGCATACACCGGTGGTCCCAGCTACTGAGAAGGCTGAGGTGGGAGGATTACTTGAGCCCAGGAAGTCGAGGCTGCAGTGAGCTGTGATAGCACCACTGTACTCCAGCCTGAGTGACAGAGACCCTGTCTCTAAATGTATATATTCTGTTCCAGAAAGAAAAAAAAACTCAGCTAAAGTGTTTAGAACTTATGTAGGTAAGGGGAAAGTCAGTGGGGGCTCTAGAAGGCCAAACCACAACTTTGGGTGAATGCCTATCCAAAGTGGGGGGAATATATTCAAACAACGTGACGGGGAGCTGGTGACACAGCGAGGATGAGGCTCAGGCCAGCCACATGCTGGTAAGCTGTGAACAACTGGCTCTCAGGAAAGCAAAATGTATCTATCTGTATGTAGATAACTTTGGTATCTATCTCACTGATGTAATTTCACGTAATTTTCAAACAATAATAAAATGTACAATATTCTTTATTTTAAATTTCATATAGACAAATAATTCTCACTGAATGCTCTCATGAATTTTGCTGAACTCTTACCTCTATCCCCATGGTTACAGTTGAGGAAAGACTAGTTCCAACATGAATGTTGTTGATATTTTGTTTACATTAATGAATAAGAGAGTGAAACAACAAAGACATTTTGGAACTTCATTCATTCGCCAATGATGACATGAATAACCTCCTTGCTGACTCAGTTAATCGTTTACAAATACTAGAAGAACATTTCTTCCACTTTTTGTGTTACTCACAGTGGGATCACTAGATATGATGTACTGTTAAGTTTAATCTGCATTATTGTAATTTTCATCAGTTTTGTTTGTTTGTTTTGAGACAGAGTCTCACCCTGTCGCCCAGGCTGGAGTGCAGTGGTGTGATCTCAGCTCACTGCAACCTCTGCCTCCTAGGTTCAAGCAATTCTCCTGCCTCAGCCTCCTGAGTAGCTGGGATTACAGGCACCTGCCACCAAGCCCGGCTAATTTTTGTATTTTTAGTAGAGACAGGCTTTCACCAAGTTGGTCAGGCTGGTCTCGAACTCCTGACCTCATGATCTGCCCACTTCGGCCTCCCAAAGTGCTGGGATTACAGATGTGAGCCACCATACCCAGTCTTTTTTTTTTTTTTTTTTTTTTTTTAAGAGACAGGGTCTCACTCTGTTGCCCAGGCCAGAATGCAGTGGTACACTCTTAGCTCACTGCACCCTCAAACTCCTGGGCTCCAACAATCTTCCCACCTCACCTTCCCAAGTAGCTGGGACTACAAATACATGCCACTACACCTGGCTAATTGTTTTATTTCCTGTAGAGACAGGGTCTGTGTTGCCCAGGCTGGTCTCAAACACTTGGCTTCAAGTGATCCTCCTGCCTCAGCCTCCCAAAGTGTTGGGATTACAGGCATGAGCCACTGCATTCGGCCATCACTGTTTAAATCTAGACAGTAAGCAAAATAATAAATCAAACCCTTATTTGTAGCATTTGCCAATTTCTGTGGTGTAAATAATCCCACCAATGGCCATTTTCAAGCCACCCGACCTGCTCTTTCACAGAATGCAGAGTAGGGAAGGGATGCAGAGCATGGTATAGTATTTCTACCTTCAGATATAAGGATAATTGATATAGATAACCTGAAGAACACTGATAATAGTAAAATAATCGTTAAAAAGTGGTTACTTTTTTTATGTCAGGAATGTGTCAGTTAATGTGTAATAACAGATTTAATAACTAGCCTTAACAACAAAATTCCTGAAATTATAGCACTCAGCTCTTGCAACAGTATGAGCCTTCTCCTGAACACCATGGCCTCCATCCCAGTTTGCAAGCTCCCATCTGGGGGGGTCAGTGAAAAATTCATAGTGTGCAGTCATTTTTTTTTAAAGAAAAAGTATTAGGGAATAGAATTTCCAGAGAAGGTAAGGCACGTATCAGAAACAAAAGTCAGCGTAAGGCGTTTTGAAAAGCTAGGTGAAATAAGGGAGGAAACACTGGAGAGATGTCTTTGAGACAGTAAGAATTGAAACAAAAGGTGGATATGCAGGGACTCTATGTCAGGAAATCAAGAATGTGTGACACTGTTTTGTTTGTCCCACACTGAAGAAGATACACTTAAATGAGAGGGCACTGGACTTAAAATGAGGACAAGAGATTGAGTCCCAGCACTGACCCTTACCAGCCACAGGACCTTGGACAAGTCATTTAACATTCTAAGCTTCATTTTTGTTTTTGGCAAATCAGAAAACTAGAATCAATCTCTGGTTCTTAACAAGAGGAAGTCAAAGTCTTCAGGGAGCTTTTTAAAAATATGTACTATAAAAATGACAATTTTGGCTGGGTGTGGTGGCTCACGCCTGCAAATCCCAGCACTTGGGGAGGCTGAGGCGGGCGAATCATGGGGTCAAGAGATCGAGACCATCCTGGCCAACATGGTGAAACCCTGTCTCTACTAAAAATACAAAAATTAGCTGGGCGTGGTGGTGCACGCCTGTAGTTCCAGCTACTCAGGAGGCTGAGGCAGGAGAATCACTTGAACCCGGGAGGCAGAGGTTGCTGTGACCCAAGGTCACACCACTGCACTCCAGCCTGGTGACAGAGCAAGACTCCGTCTCAAAAAAAAAAAAAGACAATTTTTTTCTTTTTTGACCTATAAAAATGGCAATTTCTTATTGTTCAAACTACTATGTATGCCTGGACCACATCCCCAAGGGTTCTAGTTTGATAAATCTAAGGTGTATCTTTTAAAAGCTCTGTGGATGTTTCTGATGCATCACCCATATGTGAACCACTGTACCTGATAATCTCTCAACTTCTTTCAGCGCCAAAGGCCTGTTTGTTTTATTCTAATTTTCTATTTGCAATAGCCGCGTGTTAATATGCTGCCACTAGGTGGTGGTAGTGCGCCAACAGTCACACTGAGCATCTACTACCTGAAATGTATCATGGTGGCCTTCTGGCTCAAGCCCACCATGTTTGTAAATGCACATCTCCATGTATTTTAACATCCATAAAAAGTGAACTTTTACGACAGCCAAGTAATTTGTTAGCTCATGTTTTAGAAATAACAAAATTGCCAAATTATGTACTTGATATCTTTCCCAGCTAATTCACAACTTCAGCACTTTTTTTAACACCTCCTCAGTTCCACCCAAATCTTCACGCCCTAGCTTTGTGCTTCCCCTGCTCTCTGTATGACCTCCAAGCCCTGGAATTCATCTCTCAGCTCACTCACTTCCTAATCCTTTTGCAGGATTTCTCCCCAATCAGACAAAATCTATCTCTGTACTTAGAAGCACACTACTTCTACCCTGAGGTAGGAAGGGACCTACCACACTTTCTACTTTTCTTCTTCTTCCTCTCTTCTAATCTTTCTTCCTCTTGCGTGTTATTTAACTCTTAGTATTTTATCTGTTTAATTTTCCAAATCCTTAATCCTCTGATAACCACCCCCACAAGGAATACGGAAAAGAAGAGGTTTTTAAAAGAAAAATCAGCAGCAACCCAAACCCTCATTCTTCCTGAAATGCAAAGTTCAGTATTCGTCTGAGTCATGGAGGTTTACTTACCCTGTTTCTCACTTCTCAGCTCTCACCTTATAACCCCACTTCACCTCTCGCGTCTGATATTTGATAGTTCTCCTTGTGGGCATGACTCTGTTGACTTAATCCAAAAGATAGATCTCCTTTCTGGTTCTTAGCTATGCCACTCCCAGAACTTTTCAGCAGGCATTTGCTCAGCTGACTTAGTTGAGGTATAAATGATGCTGTAAAGAATAAGGCGTGTCTGCTTGCGTGCCTGCTTTCCCCAAATCCTCAAACTGAGACTTCCAAATAAGGGTAATCCTTTTCCAAGCAGATAGATAGTATGGAAGCTGGACATTGGTTCCAGCCACAGTGCCACTGCTCAAAGCACATACGGAATGCTTCATGAGTTTGCCTTGCAATTTATGGCATAATTACACAGACATCTTTCATGATAGTTATTCTGTGCCCTTGCAGTAAGTTTCATTGTTTGTTTAAATGAGCTAAAGTGATTTAGAAATAAGTAAGGTGAAGTAAATGGGGCAGAATACTTCTGGTCAGAAATGAGGAAAAATGATGGACTCATGAGACTGATTTTCTTATGTGACTCCTAATCCAGATCAGGAGACAACTACAGAATGAGATTTTGTAAAATGTCTGGGCGGTAGGAAGCTGGGTCAGCTAAAGGTGCTAATGTTAGGGAAAACACTAATTTCAGAGTAGATTGCTCTTGCTACTTTGTTTTGTATAACTTGTTTTTTACACTACCTAATTTAATGCTTGCCCTGTATGAGAACAACTAAGGAGGAATTCTTTTGACACACAAGAGAAGCAGAAAAACAAAACAAGATGACAGTGTAAGTTCTGACGTTAAACTATGTGAAGTCATATCCTGGCTTTACCCCATGCTAGAGCGGGGACTCTGAGCAAGTCACTACACCTCTCTAAGCCTCCGTTTTTTCATCCTTAAAAGTAGGGAAATGATAGCATTTGCCCAATATTGCCCTTGTCGGAAGTAAATGTCACAATCTGCATAAAGCATAGAGTGCCTAGTACAAAGTCAGTGCTGTTTTAATGGTACTTGGGATTTGTTTTAATCAGGTATCGTAAGACACACAGATATGGAGATGACTGTCATGAAGGAAGAAGTTTGTTACACAGTAGTTCCCCTTAGCCTCAGGGGGATGCCTGAAACTGTGAACCTTTTAGATACTGTTTTCTCCAATACATCCAGACCTGTGATAAAGTTAAACTTATAAATTAGGCACGATGAGAGATTAACAGTAACAACATAAAACAATTATAAAAATATACTGTAATAAAAATTATGTGAACGTGGTCTTTGTCTGCTTTTCTCTTTCTCAAACTATCTTAATATTCTTTTACTGCAGTTGACACAAGTAACTGAAACAAGGAAACCAAAATGGCGATTAAGGAGGGACTGCTGGACTCACAAATCCCTAGAGACAGGGCCCATGCCACGCCATACAGGGGACACATGGGGAAGCGCCAGGGTCTGTGAAGGGGAGAGGGATGTGGAGAAACACTGCCAAGAGCCCCCACTGTTTTCCACAGGAAGGAAGGCGCAGCAGGATGAGCAGGTTTAGGATAAGTGGCTAGTTTGAATCATTACAGACGGTGCTAGGGGGTAGGGGCTGTCCCTAATTGTCTGGTACCTGACCCTGGTGTGACCGGGGCAGGGGAATCATGGCTAGAAGCAGCGTAAGGGCCTGATGAAGAAGGTGTCCTGGATATGGGCTCTGGCCCGCTTGGTTTTGTGTGAGAGGTGGCTGACAGCAGGTTGTTTGCTGTATGTAGGAGTTTTCCAGCCCTGAAAGGATAGTCCCTCCAGTGTCTGCAAAGCCCTAAGATGTCTGCATCCAAAATACAGAATAAAAAGATACGGTTTAATACAAGTACTCATTAAGACTGATAATCTGTCATCATCATTCTCATGCCCTTAACAGCAGAGCTAACTGATGATTAATATACGGTTTCTGCGTTAACAGTCCTGGACTTTATTAATGGTGGGTGGAAGTTAACTTAATATGTGTATGCAAACTAAAAAGTGGCATCCTTTTCCGTAATGACCCAACCATTATTCAGGAGCTGTGTCTAGTTCTGGATTTCAGACTTTTGAAAGAAATGAAGAAATAGTACTAGATACAGGGGCTTGCACTTGTAATCCCAGCTACTTGGGGGGCCGAGGTGGGAGGACCACTTGAGCCTAGGAGTTCGAGACCAGCCTGGACAACATAGCAAAACCCTGCCTCAGTTTTAAAAAACAAAACAAGAAGTAGTAGTGAAGAAATTGGAGAGGATTCTGAGAAGAAATATGCGAAGTGGAAAAGAGCCTAGAAAGAAAGGTGACAGATGCCGGGATCTGGTCTTCAGAAGAGATATCTGGGAAACAGCATGGCAGCCCTCAAGTACTAGCTCCACTTAAAGATTTAAAAAAATCATTCAGACATTCCCCGTATTTGGTGATCATAGAAGAAACTGTAACAGGCTTAATGTGAAGCAAACAAAATTCAACTTCAACTAAAAGAAAAGCAAATAAATTCCTGATTTTAGGCATCCACAGCGATGCCTTTACACAAGGGTATGAAGGTGAGTCTCAAAAAAGAGAGAAACACCTTTCAGCTTGGACAGAGATTATGTGTCTCAGAGGAAAATGAATACCGAGACAGCTGACCTCTTGGTATCTCTTTCTAAGGATTACCTGCCTCTGTGACCATTTATATTTTCTTGAATTCTCTCTAGTAAGCCCCAAAGAAAGCTTTACTTCTTCTTACTTCCTTTTCACAGGGGAAACACACACACACAAACAATAAAATAAAATAAAAAACATAGCTTTAGATATTTTTCAGAGAGATTGCTTTACAGAAGAGGCGGGACTTGATCGAGGGTAGAGTTAAAGTACAACAGAGAGACAATCTGAGACATGAGGCCCCCAGCCTTGCCTATGTCAAGGTTAGCAAGCAGCTTGGCTGAAAACAAGAGGAGTGAGAAGTCAGGGTCCTGCCCCGTCTCATCGTAGGTTGGATTTTCCAAAGAACTGGAAACTGAGGTCATATACATCAACTTGGTTAACAAAGGCCCCCAACCATTACAAAGGAAGGCAGGTGCACTTCCTCTCAAGCTGCCCACATACCTTCCCACCTGCCTATTGTAGGAAAAAAAAAAAAAAAAGCACAGATAAACAAAAAGAAAATTAAAATCTGATTGGCCCCACCAACTAGTGCCAACAATTTGGGGCATAATTTTCCAAATGTTCTTTTATAGTAAATATATGGGTGCCCTTTTTCCCCCAAAACTTGGATTATACTATGTTTAGCTCTTTAGTTGCTTTTTAAAAAATTCAATGGTATATTTTTATCACCTTTTTATATCAATATTTCTGAAATACCATTTGTAGTGGTTGCTGAATTCCATTGTATGAGTATACAATATGACTCTCTTAATTCAGTAATGTTGGACAATTAGGATCTTTCTACATTTTGTATATTATAAATAGTACTGTAAAGAACACCCTTGTAGGAAAATCTTTGTACCATTCTTAATATTTCTTTAAGGTGTATTCCTTAAAAGATTAGCTCAGTGGGTAGGCTTTTTAAAAATTTTTCATACAACTGCCAAATTGACCTCCAGAAAAATCATTTGGTGGGAGAGCACCCTTATCAGTTTGCCTGCCATTCTGTTGATTCTTTAGGATTTTACCTCTCCTCACTAGTGTCGCCCTTGTTGGGGTCATCTATCTTCACAATTAAAGCTTCGAAGATAATAATCATCTTTTGTACCCTTCATGGCTTTGCTTCATGGAAATGACTCTACTGATCTTATTTATTTTCTGCATACATCCCTAGCTTGCAAAACCACTGAAAGATAAATCAGCAATAAAAAGATAACAAAGTGGCTCATGCCTATAATCCCAACACTTTGGGACGCCCAGGCGGGAGAATCACTTAAGGCCAGGAGTTCAAGACAGGCCTGGACAACACAGTGAGACCCCCCATCTCGACCAAAAAAAAAAGTTGATAGATAGATAGATAGATAGATAGATAGATAGATAGATATAAAATTAGCCAGGCATGATGGTGTGCACCTATAGTCCCAGCTACTCAGGAGGCTGAGGAAGGAGGATGGCTTGAGCCCAGGAGTCCAGCCTGAATGACAGAGCAAGACCCTGCCCCCTCCCCTGAAAAAAGCCCCCGTGTGTTTGGAAATTAAGGAATATGCTTCTAAATCACATCTGGATTAAAGAAGAAACCTACTGAAAATTAGAACATGTTTTTCACTGAATGAGAATGAAAATACTACATAGTAAAGCTTTGGGGTTGCTTTTAAAACATCACTAAAAGGAAAACTTGACACTTTAAGAATAAACAGTGAAAATTAATCAGCTAAAAGTACAGCTCAGGAAGTTAGCAAAAACAAACAAACAAAAATAAAGTTATTGAGGTCAGTAGCTTCTTATACATCTTTGTATCCCCTCTCATTTCCCAAACAGTGCTTGACACATGAGAGCAACTTGATGAGCATCGAACTGGATTTGTTCAATCTTTAAAGGCCATGGTTCTGAACATGTGGTATTTCTAAACTGTCAGGGATGAGGGAATGTTTCCAATCTGATTGATCTGCCAAAATAATCCATCCAAGTGTTATCTAATGCTTGCAATAGTAGATTCGAAGTTGGGGAGTAAGAAACGCCTAACGGGCCATGTGTTGAAGTGGGCTAGTGAAGATTACCATGGTTCACCAGGTTCACAGTGCCCAGGTTATGGTATGGCTGCCTTTTCCTTAACTTGGAGATTCCAGGGAAGTGTTTTGTGTTTATTGTACAAAAAAAATCTCTTGGAGATAAAGGCTAAAGGTAAGTCCCTTTGTATCATTCCATCAGGCACATTGCTTTTTGATCATCAGAAGCCAAGAACAAGGACCTGGTCCTATGCCTTTTACATGGGCAACTGTCTGTTGAAGTTAAAGAAAGTTTTGCATGTATAAGGGATGGAGGATTAGGCCCTGGGGATCAATTTTACTCAAGGAAAAAGAAGTGACTTTAATTTCATTAATGGTCTCCTGGATGATTCTGCTACAAGTTTAATTCTCCATTAAATATTAATGCCGCTCAGTGCCTAGCATCCTGCCTTCAGTATCATACCACTCATTCTGACACTAACCTGTTTTATATTTTATAACCGTATCACAGGGCTTTTTCAGGAGAAGTCAGCAAAGCAATGCCACCTACTCCTGTCCTCGTCAGAAGAACTGTTTGATTGATCGAACCAGTAGAAACCGCTGCCAACACTGTCGATTACAGAAATGCCTTGCCGTGGGGATGTCTCGAGATGGTGAGCTCTCACAGCTTGAGTTGTACAGTTGCAAGGGGTTGTGAAAGTGCCTTCTAAAACCTGGACTCAGATCTGCCAATATCTGCCCCGCCTGTCCCCTCCTCATTATTCCACCTCACGCCCCCCGTGCTCCTCTGGCAGCTTCATAGAACTCACAGCAGCCACTTCCTCCTCCTCCTCATCCTCAGTGTCAGCCAGCTGGCTGATGGGTGGGGGTGGTGTGGAAGAGAAGTGTCTCGTGGTCAGAACACCTTCAGATTTTTGATATTTCAGCCATTATAGGTGGGTCGATTGATTGACGGTAAGTGTCATCTGGGGCCTTACTAAAGATGCCTCCTCTAGGCATTTTCCCCCGTAGGATACGTGAACCACAACTGTTACTTGCTTTACACTAGTAAGTCTATTGGAGGTTGAGATGAAGCCGCTTTTATGCTAACTGGATATTTTGAATCACATGCCAAAGCCAACTATTTGTACATACAGAATGTGTGAAAATAGTGCAAAGCATGGCTCAATGACAAGTGTTCTTTTCATTAAACGAAGCTACTTTAAGGAATAGAGACCATCTATCATTCAAGTACAAAACGTTTCAAGATCTTCCTGGAAAACTATCTTAAGTGCACTGAATAATCGACACCAGATTTCAAGACAGTTATGCTTATACGTGGAAACTGGGCAGAAAGCACAGCGGGTCCATTTTAAGGATTTTTTCCAAATATACCAGCTGGCTCTCTTAAGAGATCCCTTTGAAGGAAAATGTCTCCTCCAATGGAATTTCAGCCTGTGGAAAAATACTTCAGAATGCGGAGCAGGCTTTCCAACAGTCTGCCTTCCCCGTAATCTGATGTTCTTAGCGCCCGTAGACCTACATAGGCACAAGTTCACTTTTGCTCCTGCATATTCTAAGAGGCCACTCTGTGCACCACTACAAAAGTGAAGCTTTTGTCATTGGAAGTTACAAATCACAGAACTTCCACCATATTCTCAGAAATTCCTGTGACATGCAACTCAGCAGATTTCATCTTCTGATGGTACTAAACCGACAAAGTTAGGTATATCTCCTCCATTTGTAAGTTCAAATCAGAAGTTGTGTGTGCATTTTCTCAAGAGCTGGTCCCTTTAGTTCACTTACAGGATATAATTGCCGTTGTTAATATTAAGACAAAAGTTAAATCATAATTGCAGAGTCACAGCAGAAAGTTTCACCTGTGGGTATTAGGCCCCTTAGGTGTCCTAGAAAATGTTTTCCAAAACATTAAGCACCTTCAGTATGCGTTCTGAAAATTTTGCATACAAGAAATAGCACAAGTTGTTGTAGGCATAGAATGAATTCTGGAGGTTATGAAATTATGCTTCTGAAACTCAGAGCCCACATCAGCCTGGTTGCTGCCTGAGCAGCACCACCTAAGTTTGTTATCTGAGTCGTGGAAACTGGAAAGTGACCAGTATTCCAGCTCACTTGTTTCCTCTGTGAACAAGGACAGAGCGTCCTCTTTGGCAAGAAAAGAATTCACCACCTGGCCACTGTGGGGGCTTTGGTTCCCAACTTCGTGTCCATCTATCCTGCCTCCTGCCCTGGACTCTCATAACTATGATCTTAGTCAAATGGCTGGATGCATCCACCCCATCAGCTATAAATTTAATCACAATCTATTAGGAGAACTAAGTCCCTCCAGCAAAGGCTGAGTCGAGCTGAAAAATCAATGAGTTCATGGAAGAAGTCAGACCAGGAAATCATAGGGTTTTGTGTTTGTTTTTGTTTTCAGTTATCTTGGTGTTTCACAAGAATTCATTTGATATTCTGAATGAACTGGAAAGTTACTATAGTGATGGCTCCACTTTAAATATGGGGACACATCCCAAAGAGAAGCATTACAAACAGAAATCTGCCCAACAAGGATTATATATTATAAGGATCTTATATTATAACACCATATTTGTCCTTTCCAAATCCTGATGCTGTGATTACTTGAGGCTAAATGAGAACAGCAGAAAGTGTTTAAAGATGGGTCCGGCTGGGTGTGATGGCTCACACTTGTAATCCCAGCACTTTGGGAGGATGAGGCTGGAGGATTGCTTGAGCCCTGGAGTTCCAGACCTCAAGCCAGGGCAACATAGCAAAAATCCACCTCTACATAAAGTGAAAAAATTAGCTGGGTGTGGTGGTGTGCACACGTGGTCTCAGCTACTTAGGAGGCCGAGGTGGGAGGATCGCTTGAACCTTAGAAGGTTGAGGCTGCAGTGAGCCACGTTCACATCACTGCACTTCAGCCTGGGTGACAGAGAGCAAGACTCTGTCTCTAAATAAATAAATAAATAAATAAAAAGATGGGTCTCAGGGTTCCACAGGGGCTGCCATGACCTATGAGTGGAAGAGGGGCTTCTTGGGTCAGGTACTCTGATGTAATTCAAAGAATTAGAGAGGCCTCGTCCAGTTCATTCAGACCTCACAATGCAGCTGCAGAATTAGCCATTTGATCAAGGAGGACCGTCAGAGCGCACAGGGCAGTGAACTGAATGAGCGCTGAGGTTTGGCTGCTTTTTACTCCTCGAACCCTGTGAGTCTTTGCTTCCCTGTGCCTTGGTCTGCATGTGGGAGAGAAAGAGGCAGCCTAAACCAGCTGCACAGAGGGAGAGTGAACAGCCCATTAAGTTATCAGTGGGGCCCAGTGGGTAGAGTGGGGATGTGACAGCAGGAAAACAGAGATGGCATCTCTCTGGGCCTCTCCTACCTGCACCAGGTCTCTTTCTGCAACATGAGTTTCTCTGGGATGTGTGTTTGCTGTTGGGGAGCTGGAGTGAGCCTGTGTGGGTTGGAACTGTTTTCACCTCTGAATATGTCCTTATTTTGTGGTCATGCAGTTTTGGATTGAGATTGTCTGAGACTTCAAAGGAAACCCCAAAGCTCGCAGGAGAGAATATTGAAGAAAAGCGCATTGTATGTAGTATGGTTTGGCTTTTTTCTTCCAGCTGTAAAATTTGGCCGAATGTCAAAAAAGCAGAGAGACAGCTTGTATGCAGAAGTGCAGAAACACCGGATGCAGCAGCAGCAGCGCGACCACCAGCAGCAGCCTGGAGAGGCCGAGCCGCTGACGCCCACCTACAACATCTCGGCCAACGGGCTGACGGAACTTCACGACGACCTCAGTAACTACATTGACGGGCACACCCCTGAGGGGAGTAAGGCAGACTCCGCCGTCAGCAGCTTCTACCTGGACATACAGCCTTCCCCAGACCAGTCAGGTCTTGATATCAATGGAATCAAACCAGAACCAATATGTGACTACACACCAGCATCAGGCTTCTTTCCCTACTGTTCGTTCACCAACGGCGAGACTTCCCCAACTGTGTCCATGGCAGAATTAGGTAATGGCATGCATGCTTCTCCTGGGATGCTCTGTTCATGCCCTTTAAAGTAAAAGGGGCATGTCTGACTTTCCTCTAATGAGTTCTGCTACATGTTGCAATTCACCTTTACCATTTGGGCCACTTCATTTTCTGCCCTGCCCCCTTGCTTTTGACCCTCTGCTGTTTCCCATGGTTTATCCAATACCTGCATTGACCTCTCAGCATTAGAAATGGGACAAAACCAACGGAAGCAGTCTTTGAATTCTGCAGAAAACTGGAAGCTCAGGAAATGGCTACATTAACTTCATTAGTGGTTTAGTTATATTCCAGGGATTGCTTTATACCTAAGGTGACAAAAGAAAATGGCAGTCCACAAACTGAACTTGGCCCATAGACGTATTTTTTTGACCAGTGCAGTTTTAACATTTTTGAATCAGTTGCTAATATTTAAATTTGGATAATTATACCCAAAAGTTCAGATTTTTTAGCTTCTTGTGGGAGGGGAAAAAATGATCTATTTACAGTGGGCCAACATTTGTGAATGTCAACAGCCAACTGGCAACAGCCAGGGGCTTACACCTTTCAATGGGCCCACCCCACTCCTGCCATTTATATCATATGCACAGCCCCTGTAGGCATCTAAGTTTTGCAACTCTGATATACAGTATAAATGTTCAACAGAAATTAGCTGCTTTACTTACCAAAATGATCTGATGATGGATATTGGTAACAAAATTGATGTAATTCATATAAGGCTCACCATGCAAAAGACAAAAAACTGTCCTTTTCTTATTGCTGGAACATTACTGCTTCTTGGGAGATGTGACCTAGAAATGTTGATAACACAGACAATGGGCAACTTTCCATTTCAAGAAGGTTGTGTTAACATCCACTGCTATATTTAATCGATTTTTAAGTACAGCACTATTATTAGAAAAACTTTGATAAGAACCTTTGTAGTTTTTGAATTTGATCTGCTCCTCCTGGTGGTTCCTCACACAAGGTTATAATCCTTTGGGATATTTCAATTAGTTGCTGTGGAGATGACTAAGTTAATACGAGGAGAGAATGAAGACTTCAGATGGAAAAGAAACAGCAGGTTCAGACTTGAGCACAGAAATCCTCAGTTCACAGAAATAATGGCTGTGTTCTTTAGATGGTTTCTCTACCTCTGCACCCCATAAAACATCTTTTAAGTGAAAATTTATATTTCCAGTAAAATCTTTCTCCAAATAGAACAAATTGAATGTTCTTTACAGTTTTTACACAAGCATCTCTTTATGGGTCTAAATTTAAATCCTCAAGAGCAGAGACATTTTAAGCCTGGTCTTTAACCACTGAACAGCATTAAAAGGTGTATTGCAGCTCTTTTGATTAACAGAGAAACCTCTGAACTAGAAGCCAAGCTGAGCAGAGGTAGGTTTGGTTTTTTTTTTTTTTTTTTCTTGAACTAGAACAAAAACCTTCCATTTTTGTCATGAAATCTTGGTTGGCTGAGCCTTAAGCAGAACTGTAATGAAAGTAAAATTTTCAGATATGAATAAGGATTTGATTGAAAGCTGACATGATACCATGAAAAATGACCTGACTCACTTTAGGTTTGCTTCCACCTTACCATAAGTATTAGTGACTCTGTCCTGTTTGCTTGTCAAATGTTCAATCCTGAAATAAATCCACAGGCCTTAGGCAAAGCATTGCCCTTGAACATGGCACTTTGGCTAAAAAATGCACTGACACCGAAGTGGGGCCAGAGATGGCTGAGCTGATTCCCTGAGGCTCCCGGACAAGTCAGCTTCCTCTTCCGTGGTCTCACTCTCCAGTGCAGTCTGGGAGCCCTGCCCCCTCATTGCTTGCTCTATGTGCTTTTAAATTAGGAATTTTTCACAGGTGGTGTGGCATTTTCCAGGATAAATTAAATGAGATCATCACTAGGAGAATTCCCAAACCCAAAACTAAACTAGCATTTATCTGGAAAGGATATAATTGGGCTGTAATTCTCTTATCCCATTTATGCATGCAAAGTGTTTCAGGGAGCTAAGAGTATCATGAAAGTGGCCCAAGTCTTGTTGCTGCTTCTCCAAAGCTACTTACATTTCCCTGGTATTTCTTTTGGGGCTTACAGCCTGCTATCTCTTTAAGACTCTTGACTTCATTTTAGGCTAAACTTTGTCATCACATTTTAAACAAATGAAACCAATTATGTAATAGGAAGATAAATTATAAACCAACATGTCCTAAGTCCAATTCTCTCTTTCAAGTGTAGTATGCACAACCTATTACTTTTAGTGAAAAATATGTCTTCATCCTTGGCTAGGAAATTTTGCCCTTGGTG
Organism: Papio anubis; assembly: GCF_008728515.1. Lineage (NCBI taxonomy): Eukaryota > Metazoa > Chordata > Mammalia > Primates > Cercopithecidae > Papio > Papio anubis. The sequence continues at coordinate 128,515,358 of NC_044982.1, forward strand.
TACAATTAGTACCTGAATTATACATTCCAGATAAACAACCTAGGTTTTAAGTGCAAATTATGTTTGTTACTATAATTGATAGCTAAAGCTTTGCACAGGAGAAACAACTGATATATTGGGCAAACATGAGACAAGAAATCCACTTATATGGGTGGTGGTCCTAGCATTAATATAAGTTGTACAACCCAGTATAAGTCACATAACATCTGTGAGCTGTAGTTTCTCTACCCCTAGAATATAAAGGTCTGTGTCTCAATCATAGCTCTGCCACTTGCCAGCTGTGACACCTTGAAGAAGTTACTTCACTGTGGTTCAGTTTCCTCATCTGTAAAATGGAGATAATACTAGTACCTTTCTCCTGGGGTTGTTTTAAGGATTAAGTGAGAAAACACATATATTTAGGATAGATACAAATTAGGTGGGACTGGCATATAGTAAATGCTATATGTGTTAACTGTTATCATAATTCTTAATGTCATTATTATTTGTTAAACAAGGACAGTTTGGACTAGATGCTTCCTAAAGTTCCTTCCCACTGTGAAAATCTGTGACTAACTCAGACGCCAGGACTTCCCATCTGAAGTGTCAAAGCGCTGGCTGTATTGCTGAAACAGTCATGGTTGGGGCACATGACTTGCCCCAGTCACAAAGTGAGGTAGATAGACTATCTGCTGAGCTCAGACAGAAGCCAGGTCTCCTAACTTCTAGCACAAAGTGTTTCACTATTCCAGACTTTATCTGAGAGACCATGCTTAAATTCTCGACTTTTATTCAGCCTGACCATACTCGCGTTTGCTGAAATGGAGATTTAAAAATAGCAAAGTGTCTAAAATGTTACACTTGCCAAATCGACTATGAATTGGAATGAAAGGCTGTTGGTGAGCAGATGGTGTGAATGCAACCACTGCCCTCTACTGGTATGTCATGTACATTGCATGATTTGTTGTCTCACTTTTTATTGGCTGTTTTAAATAGGTAGGGATAAGTGGCCACAGTTTCTTAAGACAAAGTGAAACCACAAGATGCTAAGTATCTTATTAACTAGAAATGAAGCATAACCTGGAAGGAAATGATATGAGCCTCTTCTCATCCTTCACTCCACAGCATTCCCCTCTGCTTCCCCGTGAACTCTTCATCTTCATCATTTTTTTATTGGCAAAAATTGGTTTACATTCTAGAAACGATCTTATATAGTGAGAGTTCTTTCCAAAAGAGGTAGTTCACTACCTTATTTATGTATTTTCTTGTTTCTTACTCCCCATTATTTTTGTCTTTACTCACCTCTTCTCAAGCATCATTGATTCTAAGACACATAATTTACTGGCTTCTCCCTCTCACTCTCAGTTTCTCATTCTTTCCTTTACATTTGTTCGTGTGTGTGTGTGTGTGTGTGTGTGTGTGTGTGTTTATGTTATTTATTCATGCTGTTTTAGTGTCTGTGTGCTTCCAAGAAGGGCTGTTCAGGTTTATTATGTTTCAGTGTCTCTAAGGAGATTCTGGTTTCCAGCTCCATTTAGGTGAACCTGCTCTGTTTTCACACAAACAAGTCTGCTTCTGTTTGACAAAAGCAGTAACAAATTTCCAAACAAATAGATACTCTCCCTTAGTGTTGCCAAGTTTGCATTCAGCACCATTCTTTTAAAATGGCTTGCCTATTCTATGGTCAAAACCCTAGGGAGAGGGATCATTTTTTGATATGGTTTTATATTCATGGGATTTTGTCAATTCTTTTTAAAGAAATACTTCTTTAATCATCCTTCCCTTCCAGAACAGTTATTACCAAGCTACTCCAAATTGTTAGTTCCTGGCATCTAGATTCCAGCAGCCTTCCATGTGGTCCTCCTGCCTGAGCTTCTCTGTGCTGCAATCCACCAAGCACAAAACTGCTTGTTCCATTTCCCCAGATATAATTTTATTTTTATTTTTATTTTTTTTAAGATGGACTCTCGCTCTGTTATCCAGGCTGGAGTGCAGTGGTGCGATCTTGGCTCACTGCAATGTCTGGCTTTCAGGTTCAAGTGATTCTCCTGCTTCAGCCTCCCAAGTAGCTGGGATTACAAGTGCCCGCCACCACACCCAGCTAATTTTTGTATTTTCAGTAGAGACAGGGTTTCACCATGTTGGCCAGGCTGGTCTCAAACTCTAGACCTCATGCCTCAGCCTCCCAAGTAGCTGGGATCACGGCGGCCACCACCATGCCCTTGTATTTTTAACAGATACATGTTGGCCAGGCCGGTCTTGAACTCCTGACCTCAAGTGGTCTGCCCACCTCAGCCTCCCAAAGTGCTGGGATTACAGGCGTGAGCCACCACACCCAGCCAATCTCTTCCATTTCTGACAGCTTCAATTACTTTTTTCTTTCTCTTCTTCTGGGTAATTCAGCTTTGTATCTTATTATCTAATGTCTTGAATTGTCCTTCCAGTGTGTTCGTATGTGTTTGCCAGATTACTAGTGTTTGCCAGATTTCTCTAGTTCCTAGAGAAAACTTCTTTGGCCTCTAAGTCTTTAATATCTTCAAACTCCTTAAGCTCAAGTATAATAACTAATATTCTGTAGCATATTCTAAGTAATCCTCCCCATTCTAAGGGCTCAACTCTTTCAATTCTCATAGCAGCCCTGTGAAATAGGTACCATTTCCCTCATTTTACAAATGAGGAAACCAAGCACAAAGAGGTTAAATAACATACCCGAGATCGCATAGCTAGTAAGTAGCAGAGCTGAGATACAGACTCAAATGAGTCTAGCTCCAGAGTCTATGACTTCACAACTACACTATGCATAGCCACATGGTAGGCCCTCAGTAATGCTTATTCTGCAATTTGCAGGAAAAACTAAATAAATACCTAGTTGTCACCATAAAAGAGTATCATTTTCTAGTTTTTCAAGAATAAGAATAATCCTTCCCAGGTCAATGTTATGTGGCAGATGTGTCTTCATAAAAATGCCAAGAAGAAACACCAGGTTAATCATTGCCTATGTCTATCTAGGTCAGTATTTTATCATTCCTAGACATGAGTATAAAGACACAGAACAAGGGCCAAGTCAGGAGGGTCTTTGAAGTCACCAAGTCGTATCTTCAAATGTTGGCTTTGCAAAGTCCCTATCCTCTTTCATGTTGCCAAATACAAAACAGTTCCAAATTACTTGTTTAAATGTGTAAAGACAGTCAAAACCCGCACAGACATTGTTTTCTACTTGTTATTTTTTTAAAGTAAATATTACATCACCAGTTATTCAAAGAACTTGGCTTTTCATGTTTGTGATCTCCTGTTTTCTCCTTAGAACACCTTGCACAGAATATATCTAAATCTCATCTGGAAACCTGCCAATACTTGAGAGAAGAGCTCCAGCAGATAACGTGGCAGACCTTTTTGCAGGAAGAAATTGAGAATTATCAAAACAAGGTATGATCTGAGGAATTTTTCCTCCTAGGATTGAGGCAATATTGGGGAGGGTGTTGGTATAGGAAATTTGGTCAAGAGTTCCCACAGACCAAAGAATGAGTGTCTTTCATCAGATATCAGGTTTCTGTTTAAATATCTTTTTTCCAAAGCTGCTAATGTACTTGAAGCTTTGCAGATGCCTGCATGCAAAATTTAAGCAATAGCAAATAATTTCTATTGTGCTTTCTAGGTATACACATACCTCCTTCCATTTGTCAACAGGAGAATAGATTAAGCAGCTTCCAAAAGCCCAAATGAATGGAGATTTGTCTCAATATCCCAATCAAAGATTTTAAGGTCTGGAAGTTCATGTAAAATAATCTCAGCCTCATGTTTCTGAAAGTTGACAAGGAAGCTTCATGTTTCTGGAAGTTGTATTAGGGAGTATATACAAAAAAAGTGTAGAAGCTATGATCGTAACTCCAGTCTGAACCTAGCAATATGAGGCTGACAAATAGTGCCCTACTTGCCTTTTTCTATAAAACACCCAGATCAACAGGATTATCTAGGTGAATCTATTTTACATTTGAGGAAAACTAACATCCGTTGGCATGTCTAGAGAGTGAAACATCAAGACCAGACCTTGACTCCTGGCTCCTAATTCAGTGTTTCTTCCACCCCATCATATCGGTGGAAACAGTCTGAAACTAAGATTAGGGAAAGAAGTTGGCAACAAAACACATCCAGATCATTCTGTAACTGAATTGGAGAGTGCGAATATAAAAGGAATTTAACAGGACATGTTGGGGAATAGCAACACATCACTTTGTTTGCCTTTGAGGTAGCAGGTAATGCCAGCAGCCAAAGCTACAAAGGAGAAGCAAGAAAACAGTAAGAAGCAACAAAGTATATGAAATGGGATTTTAGAGTCAGAGATGCTTGGATTTGAATCCTAGCTCCCATATCCACTAGTTTTTTGTTTTGTTTTGTGCCCAGGCAGAAAAATATTCTTACGAAAGTGAATTAAGGATGTCATAAAGGTTCTCTAGAGGTGGTATTTATCAGAATGTGCCGTGCCTAGCTCATAGTAGGTGCACAATAAATTCAGTTGATTCCTCCTTTTCTCCCTTTCCCCAAGTAAAGTGGTATTAAATTTTCCAAGGCAAAATAATTACTTAAAAGAAGATCCAGGCTAGACGCGGTAGCTCATGCCTGTAATCCCAGCACTTTGGGAGGTCCAGGCAGACAGATCACTTGAGGTCAGGAGTTCAAGACCAGCCTGGCCAACATGGTAAAACTCTGTCTCTATTAAAAATATAGAAATTAGCTGGGTGTGGTGGCATGTGCCTCTAATCCCAGATACTCAGAAGGCTGAGGCAGAAGAATCACTTGAACCCAGGAGGCAGAGGTTGCAGTGAGCTGAGATCACGCCACTGCACTCCAGCCTGGGTGACAGAGCAAGACTCCATCTCAAAAAAAAAAAAAAAAGAAATCCTACTTTACCACTCTTCGTGGCCCAGGGCTAAAGCAGTGGCATGCTTTGCTTTCATAACTCTTCAACTTCTGCTACAAAACCTAACATCTTCCTGGAGGATGTTAATGTGTTTCCCTCTTTAACAGCAGCGGGAGGTGATGTGGCAATTGTGTGCCATCAAAATTACAGAAGCTATACAGTATGTGGTGGAGTTTGCCAAACGCATTGATGGATTTATGGAACTGTGTCAAAATGATCAAATTGTGCTTCTAAAAGCAGGTATGTGCTTTGCAAGTGAATTTTAAGATCTCTTCCTAACCTGCTTTCATCCGCTTATTAAAGAAATACTTGGTAAGGAAGGTGTCGGGAACAGTTTTTCTCCAATGATAATAGCTCAGGTTTTTCTTAGCAGAAATGGAGTTCTTCTGAAAGGTTTTGAGATATATTCAGGAAACATTCCCCCCCACTTCACTTCTCTTCTGGATGAAAAGATTAATTTGAAGGTCACCTGCATTCCCAAATTTTCCCATCACCTGTGTTTTGTTTCTACACTCCAAGTCCTCCGAGTTTATGATGTTAGGAAGAAGGAAGTAGAACTCAGAAAGATATACTTGTTTTTGATTCTTGGTTTAGTACATGTGAATAAATGTTTTCCTAGCAACTCTGAGACTCTGCATTGCGAGGTAGAAGAGTGCTAAGGAAGTAATTTATAAATCAACCCTCACTTCAGTTAAACAGGCCTTAGCTTCAGCACAACAGTCTTTACATAGAAAACTCTGTCTTTCTGGATAGACAGCTGGATGTGACTGAGAACCCGCTAGCTAAACTGCACACGACACCCACCATGCTGTCTCAGAAGGAGTCTCTACATGAGCACCTTAGAAACAAACTCACTAACATCAGATGACCCAAATGACCTGAACCATTTCTGCCTCTGCTTAGGTTCTCTAGAGGTGGTGTTTATCAGAATGTGCCGTGCCTTTGACTCTCAGAACAACACCGTGTACTTTGATGGGAAGTATGCCAGCCCCGACATCTTCAAATCCTTAGGTAAGGCGTATCAAGGTGCCTTTTCTTCAAATCGGGGCTATAGGAAAAGATGCGGGTTGAGTGAAAGCTCTGCTTGGACAAAATGAAAACTGGTTATTCAGAAACAAAAATTAAGGGATTTTATACCTATTTTACTTTCTAATTAGTCACTGTAGAAAAGTCATATAGCTCGGCCAGGCACGGTGGCTCACGCCTGTAATCCCAGCACTTTGGGAGGCTGAGGCAGGCAGATCATGAGGTCAGGAGATCGAGACCACGTTGAAACCCCATCTCTACTAAAAATACAAAAAATTAGCCAGGTGTGGTGGCGGGCGCCTGTAGTCCCAGCTACTCAGGAGACTGAGGCAGGAGAATGGTGTGAACCCAGGAGGTGGAGCTTGCAGTGAGCCGAGATTGCGCCACTGTACTCCAGTCTGGGCGACACAGCAAGACTCCGTCTCAAAAAAAAAAAAAAAAAAAAATTCATATAGGACAAAAGTTTTTTGTCTACATTACATGTAAAGATCTAGAGTTTCATTTTATCTAGTTGGTAATCAAAGGGATTTATATTATGTGTCCTTTCAGTTCCCTTCTAAATTTTTTTTTTTTTTTTTTTTCTTGAGACGGAGTCTTGCTCTGTCGCCCAGGCTGGAGTGTAGTGGCTGGATCTCAGCTCACCACAAGCTCCGCCTCCCAGGTTCACGCCATTCTCCTGCCTCAGCCTCCTGAGTAGCTGGGACTACAGGTGCCCGCCACCTTGCCCAGCTAGTTTTTTTTTTTTTTTTTTTGTATTTTTTAGTAGAGATGGGGTTTCACTGTGTTAGCCAGGATGGTCTCGATCTCCTGACCTCGTGATCTGCCCGTCTCGGCCTCCCAAAGTGCTGGGATTACAGGCTTGAGCCACCACGCCCGGCCCCCTTCCAGATTTTAAGAAACCAGATTTGCTGGTGATACATTATTCAGATAACCTTTAGGATGTGAGTTGATACATAAGATTAAACAAAGGACAGAAGCTTTGCCCTTCCATCCCCCTCAAACAGTAACCATCAATGAGACTGACATGCAGATATCAAAGAAAGAAAAGTTATAGCTAAGTGAAACCATGACATATAATTTATAAATAAATAATTTGGGGCCAGGCGTGGTGACTCACGCCTATAATCCCAGCACTTTGGAAGGCCGAGGCAGGCAGATCACCTGAGGTTAGGAGTTTGAGACCAGCCTGGCCAACATGGCAAAGCCCTATCTCTACTAAAAATACAAAAATTAGCTGGGCATGGTGGTGCGCGCCTGCAGTCCCAGCTACTCAGGAGGCTGAGGCAAGAGAATCACTTGAAACCAGGAGGTGGAGGTTTAAGTGAGCCGAGATCGTGCCACTGCACCCCAGCCTGGGTGACAAAGTGAGACTCTGTCTCAAAATAATTAATAATAATAAATTTTGGATTTCTATAATTTAAATAAAATGAATATAGTTATTAAGAAGAATGGATAAGTATCTAAAATGAGTGATTTTTTTAAAAAGTTACATGACAGAAGATATATATAATGAACTGTCATGTAGCACATTGTCATTTAAATATATACATTTGTATGTAAAATATGCAAATCTGAAGGAATAGACACCAGACTTAACCAGTCTTTTGGAAAATGGATTATTATTTTAGGGGACTTTCACATTCTGTGTTTTCAGGTTGGTAAATAGTTATAGTAGTTTTACTATCATAATGTGTCATTTGTTAACATTTTTAAGAATGTTTCAGATGAAATAGAGTTGAAAACAAAAACGAGTTAATTTAACATATCAGTTAGAATGTGACTACTAGACTCTATAGGTTAAAAGTGTAGGCTCTGAAATCAGGCAGCCTAGCTTTGCTTCTTAGGTTGTACTTTCTACCTGTATGACCATAGGTGCATTACTTTCCAAGTCTCAGTTTCCTCACCTCTAAAATTGGGATAATAATCCCTCCTTCATAGAACTGTCGTAAAATAAGAAGAAACCCAAAGAAATATCTTAGAGCAATACTTGCCATAGTAATCACACAACAAAAGTTCAGTCTCATTATTTTGAATGAGGATGATGGTGGTAACGGTGATGTGATGGAAGTGGTGGCAGTGGTGGTGATATGATGGAAGGTAGTGGTGATGGCTAAACAGATTTTTCTTTTAAGATTTTAAACTATTAAACTGTAGAAATGCTACTACTATTCCTTCTGCTCTTCAACTACTAGATCTCTCTTCATCTTCCCCATGTTTTTCTCCTAAGACCTCCTATAGGTCTTAGGAGAACCTTAGGAAAACCTAAGACCTAGGTTTTTCTCCTAAGACAATAACCAAACTTCTAAACTGTCTTTATTTTCATTCTGGCAGGTTGTGAAGACTTTATTAGCTTTGTGTTTGAATTTGGAAAGAGTTTATGTTCTATGCACCTGACTGAAGATGAAATTGCATTATTTTCTGCGTTTGTACTGATGTCAGCAGGTAAGATAACCAAATAAAAATAAAAATGGTTTTAGAATTGTCTAAGATAAAGAATTTTTACAAGGTCCATACGTTTAATAGCTGTAAAATATTTGGGAGCTACTAAGAGAGGTCTCCACCCTTATTAAATTGGATTTTAAGTCTTCAAATAACACCCTCTCTTCTCCACCCCCCAACACAAATATATATTCTTTTAAGAAAACCTCATGCCTTTCAGATAAAATGTAAAGAAATGAGAATTGAATAAAATCCAGTCCAGAATTAACCTCCTGATACCAAGAGAAATGCTGTAGTTGAATAGGGTTGCCTTTCTTAACACCAGTCTCCAGGATAACGTGACTTTTTTTTTTTTTTTTTTTTTAAGACGGAGTCTCGCTTTGTCGCCCAGGCTGGAGTGCAGTGGCCGGATCTCAGCTCACTGCAAGCTCCGCCTCCTGGGTTTACGCCATTCTCCTGCCTCAGCCTCCCGAGTAGCTGGGACTATAGGCACCCGCCACCTCGACCGGCTAGTTTTTTGTATTTTTTTAGTAGAGACGGGGTTTCACTGGGTTAGCCAGGATGGTCTCGATCTCCTGACCTCGTGATCCGCCCATCTCGGCCTCCCAAAGTGCTGGGATTACAGGCTTGAGCCACCGCGCCCGGCCAATAACGTGATTTTTAAGACATCCTATTTTTCGTTAAAATCCATTTAGATGTCATCCACTAGATTATCTGAATTTAATCTGTGTTTTCAACCAGTACTGCATGTTTGGAGATCATCTCTTTGCTAAGTTACTACCTTCTATTTGGAAAACTTACACATAAAAACTGTATCCTAAATTAACCACCCTTAAGTCACTTGGAATTCTTTTTTTTTTTTTTTGAGACGGAGTCTCGCTCTGTCACCCAGGCTGGAGTGCAGTGGCGCGATCTCCACTCACTGGAAGCTCCGCCTCCCGGGTTCATGCCATTCTCATGTTTCAGCCTCCCGTGTAGCTGGGACTACAGGCGCCCGCCACCATGCCAGGCTAATTTTTGTATTTTTAGTAGAGATGGGGTTTCACCGTGTTAGCCAGGATGGTCTCGATCTCCTGATCTCGTGATCCACCCGTTTCAGCCTCCCAAAGTGCTGGGATTACAGGCGAGAGCCACCATGCCCGGCCTGTCACTTGAAATTCTATTGACAATTTTAGTTGACAAAGATTACTAGAAAACTTTTGTATTTTTCAGAAAAGCTAGCAGAATTGATAATGAATATTTCATTCCGAAGTATAATTATTAGAACGTCCCGAGGGGCCATGATGGTTTCATTTGCATTCATATGAGTATGGCCTCATATTTAATTGTTTATCCTTTGGAAGGGAAGGATCCTTCCTTTATGTATTGGTAAAATGGAAAGGTTTAACACCCTGTTTTGTAACTTCCTTAGATCACTTTTCATTCCATTAGGAGAAATTTTGAAAGAGGAGTGAAACTGACCTCTGAGTCTCTAAATATTCATTGTGATATAATTATCTGTATCAAAAGCATTCGGAGAAGGGGGATCTTGACACCATGTCGGAGGAATGCTAAAGAATATCATTTTTTTATATTTAGATCGCTCATGGCTGCAAGAAAAGGTAAAAATTGAAAAACTGCAACAGAAAATTCAGCTAGCTCTTCAACACGTCCTACAGAAGAATCACCGAGAAGATGGAATACTAACAAAGGTGAGTGCCAAAGGCTTCTGGTTGGCATGGCCTGAACTATCCCTTGGCACAAATCATGCTGCCAGTATGGTCATGTAAGTCATACGACCAATTCCCAAAAGTATCAGAAAGCAACAGGCTACCAAAAAGAAATAAATTTCCATTTCAGTAAAATTCTGTTGAGCCAAAACTCATTATTCAGTCTAAATTATACTTCTTATCATTGATTACAAAGTGTCCTGCAACAATAAGGCAATATAGGAAAAAAAGTTACATTCTAGAAATTCTCTTCCATCAAAGTTGGACATAAAGCAGAGTTAATATTCTGCACTGACATAAATTAGAAAAGTAATCTTTGAATTTATTTATTTTTTAGAGATAGGGTCTCACTCTGTCTCCCAGGCAGGAGTGAAGTGGCCCAATCATAGCTCTATGCAACCTTGAACTTCTGGGCTCAAAAGATCCTCCTGTCTCAGTCTCCTGACTAGTTGAGACTACAGGCGTATGTGCTACCACACTTGGCTAATTTATTTATTATTTTTTGTAGAGATGGGTATCTCACTATGTTGCCCAGGCTGGTCTCGAACTCCTGGCCTCAAGCAGTCTTCCCTCCTCCACCTCCCATAGAGCTGAGATTATAGGAGTGAACCACTGTGCCCAGCCTATAATCTTTGAATTTAGAAAGAAGTTATAAAGGACTAAAAGACTTAATCAGAATGACCATATATACTAATATTAGTTCCACTTCCATTAAATTCATTAGTCATCAACAGTAAATGACTGCTGCATTTTTGTCAATTTCCCATCACTACTCTGTATTCAAAGCATAAGGTTGCATTTTTACCTATCATTATCTTTCACAATAAAAATGATTGTAATGCCATTTTTTTAAATGTGCTAATATCCGTCAGTGCCACTGCTAGTAGTATGTATTTGGTCTTAGAAAAATCAGCCCTGTTCTTTCTTATTTTATGTATTTTATTGTGTGAGATGATGTGAGAGGTTTTTGGTTTTGTTTTCTTGTTTATTTGTTTGCTTGTTTTTTTTTTTTTTTCTCCTTTATAGTTATGTTAGATCAGAAAGGGATAACTGGGGGTTAATTGCTGTTTTTGCTTTTGATTTCGCACCTGTTAGGTCAGAAAAGGGTAACTGGGGATTAATTGCTGTTTTGCTTTTGATTTTGCACCTGTTAAATGAGGACATGGGGCAGGAATGAGAAGTGGAAGGGAAGAGCCCTGTCAGGAGCTTCACTCTCTTCTCCATCTTTTTGCCCAAATGCAACGGTACCATTATGATCTCTGATTATAAACAGCACTTAACATGTAGACAAGATCTGGTGAAAACATTTCCTAGAGAAGGTTATTCTGGGTTAAAATAATAAGCAGTTTGCCTTTGTGAGGTGCTGTGGAATCTGAAAGTAATTTTGCAAATGGTGTCATTACCCTCAGCTGGTAAATGGTCAATGCTGGGACCTCCATCCAGGTCTTCTGACTCGATTATTTTGCTCAGACCCAGCATTGCTTTATTACAGGCAAAACTTCTTATCGAAAAGGAACTTGTAGTTATCGGAGTTGACTAGTGCCGGTTCTGCATAAAATGTGTAGAGTATGCCACCATCTCTGGTTGCAGTGCCCTCACTACCCACCCACTACTGCCCTTCACCCGCTTCTCTATCACCAGACATCTTCTTTTTGCACAGTGGTAGAGGGCAGGGTTCCAGGAAGTAGAGAGAAGGCATCTTGGAGTAGAAGGAGAAGTCAAGAGCCTTGGGTTCTGTATTAGTCTGCCGCTGACAAGCTGTGCCAACTTTTGCTTATGAACATCTTTTCTAGTTATTAAATTATTCATCTCGAAAATCATATTTAATGTATACTTGGCATTCTATGACATGACTATATCATCATTTATTTATTTATTTATTTATTTTAAGAGACAGAGTCTCACTCTGTCACCCGAGCTGGAGTGCAGTGGCGCGATCTTGGCTCACTGAAACTTCTACCTCCCGGGTTCTAGCAATTCTCCTGCCTCAGCCTCCTGAGTAGCTGGGATTACAGGCGCACACTGCCATGCCTGGCTAATTTTTTTTTCAGTAGAGACAGAGTTTTGCCGTGTTGCCCAGGCTAGTCTCTAACTCCTGAGCTCAGGCAATCCACCTGCCTCAGCCTCCAAAAATGCTAGAATTACAGGCGTGAGCCACCGCGCCCAGCCATCATTTATTTTTACCAATCCTCTGCTACAAGATGTTTAAGTTGCTTTAAGGGTGTTTCACCATTATAAACAATGTCATAAAGATCATTCAGATTCCCTGATCTCTGATGCTCATACCTGTTCTTGCCTGACAGTGTGTCCTTTCTTCCACTTACAGTTAATATGCAAGGTGTCTACATTAAGAGCCTTATGTGGACGACATACAGAAAAGCTAATGGCATTTAAAGCAATATACCCAGACATTGTGCGACTTCATTTTCCTCCATTATACAAGGAGTTGTTCACTTCAGAATTTGAGCCAGCAATGCAAATTGATGGGTAAATGTTATCACCTAAGCACTTCTAGAATGTCTGAAGTACAAACATGAAAAACAAACAAAAAAATTAACCGAGACACTTTATATGGCCCTGCACAGACCTGGAGCGCCACACACTGCACATCTTTTGGTGATCGGGGTCAGGCAAAGGAGGGGAAACAATGAAAACAAATAAAAGTTGAACTTGTTTTTCTCATGCATATGATTTCCATTATGCCTACAGATATGGACCCTTTTTCTGTCTTGACTTCTTGATCGTTGACCTCTGTTTACAACAGAAGGAGGGTACTAAAGTTGGAGGATTTCCTTTTCTTGTAGCTCACTGCCCACAGACTTTCTACAGAGTCAGCAATCTGTCAGTAACAACAGAGTCCAGCAATAATCGGTGACTGGTGTGCATAGCGGAGGTTGCGGCATTACTTTGCACAACTGGCTCTTTGTTTCATGAAGGAAGTTTTTATTTTTTCACCGATTATTGCCAGTCCGCAGGATGGCATGAAAAGGGTCCATAGCAGTAGCAACAATAGCATTATAATATATTACAGGGTAAATGGGCATGAAGACTATATATAGCTAAAAGAGATATTGTTTATATATTGTTTTAAGTAATATAAAATGTAGTTACTGGTGTAGCTTTTCCTGTTGAATTGATAAGGCACTTTCATTTTGCACCTTTTTCTTTAAATTAAATGCTAGCGTGTTCACTGTCGTGTCGCATGTGCACCAGAAACACAAGTTTAACTGAGAAGGCTTGGAAGGTACGTCGGGAGGTATTTATGCTGCTGTTTACAAAATTACTTTTAAAAGACTGGCTGGTCATATCTAGAAATCACCACGTTGGATTTTTTTTTTTAAACATGTGAATTTGGAATGAGAAATGGAACTCTCCCTAAATTATACTTTGCTTTTTGGTAAGTTTAAGGATAGATGTGTTTATGCTTCATACAAAGTTGAATGATTGATTGGCGCGGTGGACGTATACCATCATGCTCTTTTTTTGTTTTGTTTTGTTTTTAAAGCTTTTTAAAATGCCACCTCATGGAGGCAAGGGAGGGGAAGCTCATTTTACACAATTCAGTAGTTAAATATGGACTCGCTCTCAACTTGGAATTCTTATGCTTTGAGAACAAATCAATAACCAGAATATTTATTGGAATCTAGCTTTTATTATAAGAAGGACCCAAAGATTGTATCTTGAGCAAACGCACACTCCCCATGTGAGGACATGAAGCATTTACTCTGTGAATGTTTAAATGTTCTTGGTATAATCTAGGAACCCTGTGAGTTTATCTCAAAGTGAACTGATTCTAGATTTGTTGTCAATAGATGCTATAGGTTGCTCTTCATATTTGAAAAACGATGGATAGGAGGGTGAGGGAAGCATAGAACGTTGAACCAGTTTCTCTTATTTAAATATTAAATACTTTAAGCCTTTAAAGTGAAGTTGATGCTAGCTGCAAACATTTACTCTTGTATTTATCTTCACTAGGAAACTGTGGACTGTAATTTATTTTATTAAATATTTAGAAGATTATTTGGCTTGTGTGTTCAGGTGAGAAATACTGAGTTGTTTTTGTTTAATTTCATGGTTTTTTTTTTTTTTTTTTTTAATAATCCCTAGTAGGGGAAGGGGAAAGGAACAGCCTGATAAACAGGTGTGCATATTTTAAAAACAAGTGACCTTTTGGGAATGTAGGCATTTAGACGATTATTTTAGTCGCACTAGGGGTGGGATTCAAACTACTGGTCAAAGACCATTTTGTACAGAAAAGGGAACATCTCCGATGGGTGTTAAGGTAGGAGTTTCCACACAGCCCTTTATGTCTGAGAAATAGTCTCCTCTGCCATTGGGGTCCCTGTGGAATCTTCTACAGGAACTGCAGCTCTTCACGTCATGCTGGGTTACCAGCATGGGCTTCCCAGAGCACTTCACTCTGTTTCTAACTCCACTGACTTTTCTGACTTGTTTCCTGAGGGACTTGGAAAAGGGGAAGGTATTATTCACACAGATGTGTGTATGAAGCCTAAATAACATCCAACTTTTTTTTCAAAAACATAGTAAGAGTTTAACCATAAATAGAAGATAAGAGTAATATTCCTTTAAATTTCTTACAGGCATGTAAAATTTTATGTGTTTATAGAGAGATGCTAACTGTCAGCATATAGTATTTATATTGGGGCAAGAAGGGTTAAATCAAATCTTTAATTTAAGTAAGCATAGTTCCTTTAAAGATCAATAGTATTTATACTCTGAAAAGAGTACCAAGCTTAGTTCAGTTATTTATTCATCCATTTTTTTTTCTATTATTTCTCCTTTGAGGGGAAATGGTGTTTTGTTTTTGTTTGAGTTTTGTTTTTTTGGTTTTTTGGTTTTGGTTTTGTTTTGTTGTCATTCAGATTCACTAAATTTGGGGATGGTTTTATTAAAGTATATTAACTTCTTTTTAACCAAAGCTTTCTGAATATGACCAGCCTCAGGTGCTAGCGCATTAAAGAGCAACTAAACCTAATTCCAGTGTCCATTTGTGAAATAA
The DNA here is from genome assembly GCF_008728515.1 of Papio anubis. NCBI lineage: Eukaryota > Metazoa > Chordata > Mammalia > Primates > Cercopithecidae > Papio > Papio anubis. Next base: position 128,530,449 of record NC_044982.1, read on the forward strand.
TAAAAGCTAATTAAATTTCTCTAAGGGTGAGAGAGAACATAATGTTGAACTTAAAAGAAATTCCTTTTCCCAGAAAGGATTCTGCATGTAGCTACAAACAAACAAACTCATGCTCTAACCTCAGTAATAGTCATGCCATGGTGACATTGCTTTTATGGTAAACCAAGATAGGTAATATGATGCTTCTTCCCAGGTGTTTCTGAAAGGAAAGCAGGGGTGGAGCTTAAGAGCCAAGTCCACTGATTGACATAGTGGAATGGAATAGTAGACAGAGACATGCTCCGTGAAACAAGAAAACAACTGACTACTCTTTGGATCGAAGTTGGGATCTGATGTTAAACAATAAATTCAGTTTAAAAAAAAATATGGAGCTCAGAAAAGGATGTGAAAAACTTTGTATTTTCCTTTCTTCATTATTATAAAAACACCTATGTGACCTATAAAATACTTGGGTGATAGCAGAACAATTATCCTAAATAGTTCTTATAATTAAAGTTTACTAAATTTCAATCTCCAATATTTTAAGGATTAGAACCACATCAGTGTCAGCCCCGCTGCTATAATGCCTTTATACAATTTTTTTTACATAAGGCAAATAAGGCTTTTGTACAAAGCCTGAATACCTTCTGTTCCACTGGTGTCCAAATGGTTATTATATTGTGAAAAACCTGGCCTTGGTCACAATGCAAACAAAAGTACAGTTGAAAGTGCTTTTTGGACAGTTTGCAAATTGTGTTAAAGCTATGGATTTTTTTAAAAGTGTTCAGCATCTTAATTTGTATTAAAGCTATGGATTTTTTTTTAAAGTCTTCAGCATCCTAATTCACCCTTTCTAACTTAAGAAAAACGTGACTTAAGACACTGCTTCTAAGTTTGGTTGTTCTTTATAGTGTGGATACCCAGTTATCTGTGAGCATATGGGGGTGGGCTGAGAGTCAGGTGAGGAAGGAGTGTGTGTGTGTGTGTGTGTGTGTGTGTGATTTGCATGTGTATGATGTGTGTGCGTCGGACCGCTTCTAGGCTACTAAGTGTCAATGGAAAAGAAAATGTATTCAAAATACTTAAATCAAAACTAGAAGATGGGGAAAAAAAAAAAGATTTATTCTATACAAAGCCTTGTCTGGACCACTTTAGAGAGACTTCTATTTTTTTAACCCTTCTATAAATATTTGATGGCACTTGAAATATTCCTGCAATAAAATGTGATTTGTGTAAAGAAAAAAAGATTTTGTAATGTGAAACAAAGAAAGAAAGTAATGTAATTTTCTAAAAAAAAAAATACAAACAAACAAACTTTGTATTATTTTCTTGATGGAATTTGTCTATCTGTCTTTGGAAAACTTTTTATTTCATTGAATGTGCCATAGTAGAAATGTGTGTTTTTAGTTTTAGACTAAGGAATAGCTAGCTGTTGTGTTCCGACATTCCAAAATGCAAAACCTAGTAGTATCTTTCATGAAAAGGTTTAAGTAGTATGTAAGCTTCTCTCATTGTTGCTTTTTTGCACATGTTCTTCATTCCTCTCTAGTGCAATATGTACATAGAGCACTTGCGGGTGTACCTTGATCCCTCAGGGAAAAATACATATTTGTACAGTTTTTTGGGGTTTTTTTGTTTTTTGGGTTTTTTTTGTTTGTTTCTTTTGCCTTTTGTTTTTGGCTAAGGAATGTCGATCGAATCACTTCTTATTGTCGAGGGGCAGCCAGATAATAATCCTAAAGCCACTGTTTCAAACATTGATTGTTTAAATCATATGTCCTTCCAATGCTATTATTTTAAGATAATAAAAAGTTATTTTCTGACAGTTCTTTGTGCTGATTGGTGAAAAACAAGGGTAAATAAGCACCTTATAATTGACTTACTGTGAATGACAATCCATCTTGATATCAACGATAGAAGCCCTATCATTTTGGAGTTGGGGTTAAGAGTCAGAAACAATGTGCTCAGGGATCTCCTAAAACTCTTAAAACAGGGTGGCCAGTACTACTGGGACAAATTGTGTTTTTTATTATTAATAATAATGATAATAATACTATCCCTCCAAGGCACAAGTGAACTATATAGAACTGCGTGTGTGTAAACTCTTTACTCTTGTCTCATTTTGTTGAGTTCAGAACTTGATGTGCTCTTCAGTCTTGTGTTTCAAAACACTGAATAACTTCCAAAGCAAAGTTATGCCAGTGTGTTCAAAAGATAAATAGATAATGTACCAGCAAAGAGCATCATTCAAAGTATAGTCCTTGCATATTCCAGTTACCATTTCTCTAATAATTAAAATATTCATGATAAATATATATATAGCATCATATGTTAAAATCTATTTCAAATTCTACATATTAAGGATGAAAATTTTTAAAACCAGTAATAAGAGGAGAGACCTGCCTATCAGTATAGTGATATAGGTAAAAGATAAACTACAAAATACCAGCAATTAACTATTGTTTTAATGTGTTCTCCTCTAGAAGCAAACCAAAAATTCCTTCATGGAAAACAATTCTTACTTCTACATGTGTAGTTTATATCTGATGCATTACAAGAGCTAATGTTTAAAGACAAAACAAAACCTGCCTGTATGACAGCAGCACCTCGAGCCAACATTTAGTGTTACATGTTATTATTTTTTTATCATATTCCACATATTACTTTCCATAAAGTCAAAGAAGTTCAATGTAATTGTTGGCTCTGATTCTTCCATCTTGGGATACACATTCACAAGAAGATTTATATATTTTCTTACTATGACAGAGGAACGTAATCTGGGAAAACTTCCCATGTCTATAAGATGAAAAGGATACCTTTACCATGTTGTTTTTGATAATAAAGAATATGGAAACCGGTAGAAATCTCTCCTCTCTGTGTGTATTTGTATATGTGTGTATACACACACACGTTATTGACATTTTTACATAACATGTGATTGCCTCTTCTTATAAAGTTATGATATAGAACCCCATGAAAACAACTTCATATTATAGATCAAGTAATGTGCCCAGAAATGCAATTGCAACAGTAAATCTTGATCTACTGGTAATAGTCTATGATACAGGTCTTCTATTCTGTACCTAAATATAATATTAGTAAAGAGGTTCAATCAGATTTTATTATAGAGACCTTCCTCTTGCTATTTATTTTTAAGAGATGAGAAGACTGACTAACAATGTCTCCACAGTGCAATTGGTTTCACTTCTGGATCTGTGTGTCTGTCTGTGTAGGTGAGATCAGTGTTGTCAGGCTCTCAGAATAATTTTTAAAAGAATCCAGAAGCCTGACTTCATACCAAGTAGCCATCCTAGATGGGCAGGGGGGATCTCCATGTTCAATCAAACCCTCAGAACTTAGAGCAATAAATACATTCAGTCATTTATGTATAAATGAATGACAGAATATTCAATCCAAATAGAAACAACCTTTTTTCAGTGATGCAACATAACATGGAGTCTTATATTGAGAAAGTGAATATGAATATTTTAAATAGATGCCTAGAAAATCTGTGTTTGCTGTTTACATTTAGTGTACTTTGCCACATTAGCAGTACCACACTTCTTTTTCTTTCATCCTTCTAAGAACTAATGAGAGATAACTTGCTATTAGCTTTGACATGCTGCACATGCCATTATGTTGTTCTCTAAGAACAACGAAATTCTCTCCAGTGTTCATGTGTGATTCCTTTTTCATCATTATTACTTTAATGTGGATGAATACTATTTCTAGGAACTTGTCACTGAACAGATTGCATATGTAAATGCAGATAATTCTTCAGCAATATAGTGAAAATGATTTCACAAAAAAAAAAAAAAAATCCATATGTACTGTATACATCTTCCTGAATCCAAAATTCTCTTGTTATCCACACAGTCTGAAATCTCATATTAAACAGTGGTAAATTTTTAAACATTAGGACATTAGCTGGCTGCTTCTATAAATGTACCTGTACTGTCTGCCTGCTCCTTTTGTGGAGATGTGTTTTTGTATTGGATGTTTGGGCCAATGGGAGGCTTCAAGCTACAACATATTTTCCCAGTTTAAATAATATTTAACATATGACAAACCCCAGACAAGGCTTTTAATATGTATAAAGAACTGCAGTGTTAGGTGGTTTATTTGCAAACCGTTTTCAATGTTGTCCATTTTTATGGCACCTTTAACAATATTCTTGTTTCCAAAGTACAAAAAAAATAGGTTAAATAATCTAGCCATAACTGAATGTCAAGCAATAAAACAAATGACTTTTGTGCATAGACTTAAAAAATACAAATTTTAGACATCTGCATGTAAATGCAATCTCTTGTTTACTGCTTTCTTCAACTTGAGCAATCGATTCCTTATTTACTATTAACTTAAGAACTTGTAATGGCCTGTAAACATTTTCTCTCTTACTCTTCTTTCAAATTTACCTGTCCCTGCTTTTGAGTCATAATATTTAATGTTGTTCTGCACATCTCTATACAGTTAACTTTTTGGCTTTCATTCTGTATAGATAAGAAAATGTTATATTATAAACAGCCTACTCAGTGCAAATATTTATCTGTTTATCAAATCCACAATATGCTGTATAATACCAGTTTTACTATATAATCTATTTTAGACATAGCTGTTTAGAACTAGAGTGTGCTATTTTTGTGTTTTTCTGATGTGTGGTGCTAGACAAGTTACTTTTGTGAACAACAAAAAATATCCCTTTTATTCCTAGACAATACCACCTTTGGGTCTTGTTAATTTCACTGAGTATAACTATATATTTGTATATATATACATATATATATATATATCTACCTATGCCCAACTGGCAGCTGTATCAGAGTGCTGGATTTGGGACATGCTTTTCTCTTTAAATACATAATATCGTTATATAAATTATTCTAGAGTGTATTTAATTAGGATAAAATTACTTCCTTAGTATGGATATTTGACATCTATAGGGTGAATTTGTTTATAAATATGGCTATATGGAAACTTATTAGGATTTACTTTATGTTTGCTACTTGGCTTTATAGCATATCTCCTAAGCTGAAAAATAATTTGCCAGGCCTTCAAGATCCTAAAGAAACTTGTTTAATGGAGTAATATACTTTTTTTTCTTATTAAGGAATTATATTATGGGCACCTAACAGAGTTGTATTCTTAGCTCCTATTATAGATAATAGGCATTTATATAAAATATCCTAGATGGCTTGATGGCAGAATAAACCTTTCCCCTCCTACCTGAGTCATGAGAAGGATGGAGACGTCCTCTGCCAGAACATGGGCCATAAAGCAAATTCGACACAGGATGTTCTGTTTCAATATAACCTCAACCAGTTCCATGAACTGAGTGAAGGACCTTCATTTTTAAAGTTATTTAATAATGAGCTTAATTAAGCCTTTCTACGCATTCTCCCAAGATCTATTGGCATTATTAAAAAGCAAAGTTTATCAAATATCTAACTAAGGATGTAGTTAACCTTATTAAATATTGATTAGAATTGTTCTGTAATATTACTGAATTTGTAAGATCTTTAGCAAAGATTTTTGAGCAATTTATAAATGTAGAGCAAATGTTTCTGTTTACTGCACTTTTTGTAATTGAAGGTGATAAATTCTCAAGCCATGATTATTGGCTTCCATGCACTGCATATTTACCCACAATTCTAGACATTTTCCATTTTTGTGGAAGAGTTGCTGTTACCTTAACTATAAATGCAATTGTGTGGTTAATGAGAGCTAATGCTAGTAGTTAACCTTTTAAAGTGGATTGGCTACAGTTGAGGGAGAAATCTCTTTTAATATAAATCACATCATTCCTTAACTGCCTCGCTTGGAAAGAGATTGAAACCTTTTTTTTTTAAAGCACCATTTAGCATCCTAAGCTTCCTGAGGGTAGAGATTGTATGTATCTCTTTGCGTCTGCACAATGGCTAGCACAGGTCAGCATTTGACAATTGTTAAATGATAACAAGTGTGCCCCAATTAAAACTTTTTTCCTGGGTTGTTTTGTGAAAATTATAAAGTAAGCCAAGCCTTATGGTTAACATTCTCTTCTACAACCAAGTATTAAAGCCACATTTAAAAAGACCACATGAAATGCTGATTCTAACTGTGTGTAGGTCTTGAGGATGAAGCACACAAATTTCACAAACCTCTGTGTGAGTAAACAAACTCAGCCTTCTGTAAATATACATGCAAGTTTGGAAACAGTAATACTGTACCTATGAATATATGGTCTGTTTTGTGTACAGTATGTAAAAACTCCTTTTCTGCCACACTAAAAATGCAAGCCATTTATGGGAATCCTAAAACTAGTACCAAACTAAAACTTTGCTAATGATCTTTATTAGAGGATCATCCAACTTTCCACTTACCTTGGGTTTTCTTTTCAATTCACTCTTACAGTAGTCTGCTTATTTCCAGCTGTTTATTTTATTGAGTCCTGAATTTAAAAAAAAAAAAATATTTTGATTCATTTTGTAAATACAAGCTGTACAAAAAAGAGAGATTTAATGTTGTCTTTTAAATACTCCAATTTTCATTCTAATATGAATGTTGTTATATTGTACTTAGAAACTGTACCTTTAATATTACATTACCTTTATTAAAAGTGCATTGAACACATCAATTTTAGATGTGCTTTATGTACTGTTATCCTATAATAAAACTTCAGCTTCTAATGGAACATTTGCCTTTTCTTCTTTTTTCTTGGTTATTGAATTGGACTGTACATAGTTTCCTAGCTTACATGTTGCCTCTAGTGAAGGGTCTAGGATAGACTCTGTAAGTATGGTCCAGACTAGCAGCACGGCATCTCCTGCGACTTTGTTGGAACTGCAGAATCCCAAGCACGCCCCAGACCTACTAAATCAATCTGCACTTTTATAGGATCCCAGGTGATCTGTATGCACATTACAGTGTGGGAAGCACTGGTGTATAGTACAGCACTTTTTTTTGGTTTGTTTGTGACGGAGTTTCTCTTTTGTTGCCCAGACTGGAGTGCAATGGCGTGATCTCGGCTCACTGCAACCTCCACCTCCCAGGTTCAAGCAATTCTCCTGCCTCATCCTCCCAAGTAGCTGGGATTACAGGCTTGCACCAACACACCTGGCTAATTTTGTATTTTTAGTAGAGACTGGGTTTCTCCATTTTGAGGCTGGTCTCTAACTACTGACCTCAGGTGATCCACCCACCTCGGCCTCCCAAAGTGCTGGGATTACAGGCGTGAGCCACCATTCCCGGCTTTTTTTTTTTTTTTTTTTAGACGGAGTCTCACTCTGTCACCAAGCTGGAGTGCAGTGGCACGATCTTGGCTCACTGTAACCTCTGCCTTCCAGGTCCAAGCGATTCTCCTGCCTCAGCCTCTCGAGTAGCTGGGACTACAGATGTGTGCCACCACACCCGGCTAAGTTTTGTATTTTTAGTAGAGACAGGGTTTCACCATGTTGGTCAGGCTGGTCTCGAACTCCTGACCTCATGATCCACCTACCTCGGCCTTCCAAAGTGCTGGGATCACAGGCGTGAGCCACTGTGCCTGGCCAGTGTAGCACTTTTTAAAAAATTATTGGCCGGGGACTTTTAAAAAAAATATTGGGTGGGCGCGGTGGCTCACACCTGTAATCCTAACACTTTGGGAGGCCAAGATGGGCAAATCACGAGGTCAGGAGTTAGAGACCAGCCTGACCAACATGGTGAAACCCTGTCTCTAGTGAAAATGCAAAATTTAGCCAGGCTAGTGGCACGCGCCTGTAGTCACAGCTGCTCGGGAGGCTGAGGCAGGAGAATCACTCGGACCTGGGAGGCAGAGGTGGCAGTGAGCCAAGATCGCACCACAGCACTCCAGCCTGGCGACAGAGCAAGACTCCACCTCAAAAAAATAAATAAATAAAAATTATTTGCTGCCATTTTGCAGGGAAAATATGTTTAAAAGGATCAGGCAACGCTTTTGATCAGAGAAGGCAAAGAAAGTATTAACATGTGAGATAACACCCACTGATTGACAGTCACTCTTGGAAACGCAGAATTGAGAATTCTGAAGTTGCTTCCTATCTCAAAGGAAAAGGGTGACATGACTGATCAGTCCTATCTTCCCTGAGTGCAGGAGAGAAATCCTGAATGCACAGTATATTTTGTCATCATTGCTTTAGAAATCATTAAAATTGAATTGCAAAAATGTTGCCAAAGACTTTATTATTCGAGTCTCTGACTACCTGCAGTGTCATTGCCCCACTCCCACCCCTTCTTTGAGTAAATTACTTAGGGGTGAACCATAAATTTAGCATCAGCTAAGTATTGCACCATTTTAACGGTGCAAAAACCTCGTCATCAATTACTTTCAAAGTAATATCAAGGACATTCAAATTATAAAATACTCTGAAGTCAGAATAAAGGCAACTGAGCTGGCATTTTCCTCCACATATCATAATGCCTAAGCATCCCCTACACTCAGTAGCATTCAATAAGTATCTGAATTATTCCCCAAAGTTGCTGCAAGTAGTAAATCCCTAATCCTGCTTTTATGTTTAACTACCTCAGCAAAAACAGAATGAAATATTATGCTTGTGAAACCTTTGTAGCCCATCAAATTCTACATAATTATAAACACTACACTTTACTGTGTGCAGAAATTGAGTTAATGAAAACAGAGTTTAAAATATGAAATCTGTCACCTCTAGATCTCTGCCCAAACTCATGCCTAAACTCCTTTTGCTAAAAATGATTTACAGCCGCCTCTTTATCCTGGATTAGCTTGCTCAGTTTCAAAAAGGGTACTTAAATGGGAATATAGAACAGACTTCTTAAAATTCTGTTTCTGATGATCTCACAGGAAAAGCAGAAAGACAACAAATGTCAGGTTATTAATAAAGTCTAGGAAAGAAAGCAAAAGTAATAACCATAGTCTGGTCAGTAAGAATGTCTTAGTTGCCACTGTTACTACTAAAGTTTTCTTCATGAGGCAAGAGGAAGCAAGGGGCAAGTCTAGCCCCTCAAAAGCGGACTTCACATCTAATGTGCGTTTGTACCAAATGGGCAGGTGCAGAGGCCTCAGCTTCTCCTAACAGGCCTGTGAAAACACCGAGTCACATGCATCGTGGTAGGAAAGATAGCTGCTGCTGTGCTGAGATGCAACTAAGCACCTTGGCTTTCCCTTTTGAAGAAGAAACTGAAGATAGGGCCCAGTGGTGTTCAAAACCATGGTCCAAAACAGGTTACTAATGTCATATAAGTCATCAGAGACAGGAAGAAAAAAAGATATTTCAATGCTTAAGGTATTTCCGGAACTTGATAGTGAGAAGGGAATGTTTGGTTAAGAGAACCCCCCTGGATTCCATCAGAATCACAGTGATGGCTCCCCTACTGCTTCTACTCCCCACTCCCAGCTTTTGAAGCAAGGCTGGACTCCCAACGGTGGCAGAAGCCTCACTCTAGGAGATTAACAGGAGCCCTCTCCTTTCACTGTGCCACCAGTTGTGAGCTGAAGAAAACTCCTGGTTTCTTTCTAATGTCATTTATCTCTCATGTTGGAAAGAGAGAAACCAGTCTTTCTGAACTTAATTTGATTCTAGATTTTTTTCTCCTTGGGAGGGGAAAATGTCAACTCCAGTATAATATAGTCATCTATCAGTAATCCATTTGTTATTTACCTACTTGATAGACTTCTCAAACAATATTTTTAATTCCAGTATAACTTCCCTTTTGTGGGGAAGAAACTACATCATCTATCAATTGTTCTTTGCTTGAAGAACAAAAATTAGTATTAGCCTTGCCTAAAATCTATTATAATGACTTCCTAACAAGCCCCATACCTACCCCTTCTACCATTCTCTCTCCACCCCTCTGATAAAACACACACTGCATTCTAAAGACAAACACAATTTTTAAATTATTCTACTTGGAATTATCTCTGTTATCAACTTCTCTCTGTAGGACACTTACATGCTATAAAAGACTATCTTTCAAGTGAACAATGATTTCTGGGATTTTTTTCAGCCCAGGGGCCACATAATACAGAACGTATCTAAATATATTTTAGAAAATATTATCTTCTGAGTAGAAAAAAATCAAACACTTTAGCCATTCTGTTCTTACACAGCATATCCTGGGCCAGAGTATTTTGCTGGTTTTTGGCATTAATGATGATTCCCTCCCCACTTGAAATGCCATTTATTGCTGAAAGGCCTGACTTAACAAACTGCAGTTAGCAACAGTATTTTCCCCAAAAGTTTCTGAATCAATTACCAAATTGAAACCTTCTTGCTAGAGGGCTATATCTGGATTTTCATTTTGAAAATACCTTATGGATGATTGTAAATTCATGAGGCAATTCCCTGAGTGAAGCAGTTACCAAGCTGTAAACTATTCCAAGGCCAAGTTTACCCCATATCAAGCAAAGGAAGCTCATTAGCTGAGGGGTAGAAAAATGACTTATTACTGATTTAAAAAAAAAAAAAAAAGATGATCTTGCACATTTATCTATCTTGATTTGGTCCCCAAGAAGAAATGAACACCTAGTAACAACTATGATAACTTCGCTTAGTCAATGTTTGCAGTTTTTAGAGTTCTTTGTCAAATTCTGGTCCAATTAAACATTTTATAAACTCAAACAAGTACATACTCTTATAAACTGTTTCAAAATTAAATTGGCTTCTCATTCAACTTCTGGGTTCGTTTGTTCCCCAGTTTACCAGAAATTGAAAACCACATCTTTCTTCTGCTTAAAAATCCACAGAATAAAATGGTGCAATTGCTGTGGGAAACAATCTGACAGTTTTCTGAAAAGTTAAACATAGGCTGGGCCTGGTGGCTCACACCTGTAATCTCAGCACTTTGGGAGGCCGAGGGGAGGATCACCCGAGGCCAGGTGTTTGAAACCAGCCTCAGCAACATAGAAAAAAAAGTTAAACATAAATCTACCATACAACAATTCCACTCCTGATTATCTACTCAAGGGAAATAAAAATGCAAAGTTCACACAAAGACTTGTACACATAAAATGTTCACATAAATGTTGCCCTCAGCAACATTATTCAGAAAAGCCAAAAAGTGGAAACCATCTAAATGTTCATCAAATGTTGAATGGATAAAAAAAATGGGCATATCCATAAATGAGCTGCTACTGAGCAACAGAAAGGAATAAATACTGATACATGCTACAACATGGATGATCCTTAAAACATTACGCTAAGAATGCAGACACAAAAGACAACATATTGTATGATTTCATTAAATGAAATGTCCAGAAAAGGCAAACCTATAGAGACAGAAAGTAGATTAATAGTTGCCTGGGGCTGGAAAGAGGCACTGATTACAAATGGGCACACAGGATTTGGGGGTTAATGGAAATGTTCCAAAACTTTATCATGTTGATGGTTATGAAACTTCACACATTTACTAAAAGTCACCTAATGGTACAATTAAAATGAATGAATTTTGTGATATGTAGCTTATAACTCAAGCTATTTAAAACACACATAAACATATACACACACAGATTCCCCATAATGCAGAAAATAAAGTACAAAATCTCTAGCATGGCAATGAAGACCCTGTCTAGTCTGCTTCACCATTTCTGGTCCAACAACCTTCATTTCCCCAACATAGCGATGCAACAGTTTTTCCTCTTCCCCAGAATATGTGGAGCTGTTCACACTTCTGTGCTTTTTTTTCCCCACACCTTCTTTTCCTCTTCCCCAGAACATGTGGAGCTGTTCACACTTCTGTGCCTTTTTTTTCACACCTTAAAACCCACAGCCCCTTTGTTACCCAGTGAACTCCTACTCATCCTTCAAGACCCAAAGTAAATTAAACTCTGAAGTAATCTCTAAATTGTCTCCATCAGAATGAATTTCTTACTCATTTGTGGTCCCATGGAATCCGGCCACCGCACTCCAGCCTGGGTGACAGAGCGAGACTCCGTCTCAAAAAAAAAAAAAAAAAAAAGGAATCTTCTATATATAAGTATACCATTTCCTTTTTTTTTTTTTTTTCCTTTTTTTGAGATTGATTTCGCTCTTGTTGCCCAGGCTGGAGTGCAATGGCATGATCTTGGCTAAGTGCAACCTATGCCTCCCAGGTTCAAGTGATTCTCCTGCCTCAGCCTCCCAAGTATCTGGGATTACAGGCATGCGCCACCACGTCAGGCTAATTTTGTATTTTTAGTACAGACAGGGTTTCTCCATGTTGGTCAGGCTGGTCTTGAACTCCCAACCTCAGGTGATCCGCCCACCTCAGCCTCCCAAAGTGCTGGGATTACAGGCTTGAGGCACCGCGCCCGGCCCACCATTTCTTCTGTGCATTATAAGTCTCTGTACAGTGCCACCTCCACTGTGTTTTGTTCATCTTTGATTTTTCTTTCAGAAAAATTATATAGTAATAGCTAGTATTTACTCAACATTTACTCTTTGCAATGCACTTTTAATATATTCTAGTCCTCACAATAATTCTGTAGGTGAGGTATCACTGCCTCCATTATTCAGAGGAAGAAACTGAGACTCAGAGGACACACAACATGCCTAGGATCACACTGCCAGTAGACAGAAAAACTGAGATGCAAACCTGAGACACGTATCTACTGGAATCCAAAAGTCCATGTTCTTGCCACTAAGCTTCTTGTGGTTTACAAAAAAGACAAGAAAGGATGCATATTGTATTGTATGTTACTCCGCTGGGGCTGCTATGACAATTCCATAGCCTGGGAGGCTTAAACAACAGATATTTATTTTCTCACAGTTCTGGAGGCTTGGAAGTCCAGATCCAGCTGCCAGCCAATTTGTTTTCTAGTGAGAACTCTGTTTCTGGCTTGCAGATGGCTACCTTCACTCGGTGGAGAGAGTGAGCTGTGGTTTCTCTTCTTCTGACAAGGGCTGTGAACTCCATCATTGGGACTGCACCCTTGTATCTTAATCTAAACCTACTTACCTCCTAAAGATACCATCTCCAAATACCATTAGGATTTCTTGTAGTAAACAAAAATTATAGGAGGCCATTAGGCTCCTATAATATGACATATGAATTTATATATATACATATTCATATAACATATGAATTTTGGGAAGACGCACAATGCACATGTTGGCAAGAATTATGAGACCTAAGTTTTAGTACCAGTTTTATCACTGATCATGTGATGTTGGAAAAGTCACTTGACAATCTTGAAACGAGCCTATTTCCTTGTAAGGAAAACGAGAGGGTTGGACTAGATAATCTCCAACTCATGTTCTGGTTCTAAAAATTCTGATTCTGTGTGCCATCTTGCAACCACTGAACAGATATACCAGTTCAGAGCATACTGTTTGGTGATTATCTGAAATCTCAACACAGAGCTGTATGGTGATGCTACCATATCACACTACCATGGGCAGGTACCTCCCAGCAGCGTGAGCTCTTGAACCATTAGAGCAGTTCCTTCCGGCCAGGCCAGGTGTCCCCAACTCTCCCTGACTGCATGCTTTGTGAGAAGGTACCCAACACATGAACTTTGACACTGCCTTCGTCCTACACAAGCCATCCACATCACCTACCTAATAAGAAATACTATCTGTGGCCAGGCGCGGCGGCGGCTCACGCCTGTAATCCCAGCACTTTGGGAGGCCGAGGTGGGCGGATAACAAGATCAGGAGTTCGAGACCATCTTAACCAACACGGTAAAACCCTGTCTCTACTAAAAATACTAAAATTAGCCGGGCTTGGTGGCGCGTACCTGTTGTCCCAGCTACTCAGGAGGCTGAGGCAGGAGAATCACTTGAATCTGAGAGGCACAGGTTGTAGTGAGCTGAGATCGTGCCACTACACTCCAGCCTGGGCGACAGAGGAAGACTCCATCTCAGGAAAAAAAAAAAAAAAAGAAAAGAAAAAAAGAAATGCTCTGTGCACAGTGCCAGGCATTGGTTAATTTTTTTCAGCATTCACAAACACTGTCTCCTAACTGGCCTCCTCCCTTCAATGAATTCCATAGGTTGCCAGGTGAACTTTCCTGAAGCACAGCCAGCCAGTTCTGATTGTGCCATTAAGTAAGCTTTTTTGTTGTTTGTTTCCTAGCATTTTATTTCTTATACAATAAAGTCAAACTTCCTTCGTCTGGCTTATAAAGTCTTATGTGTTCTAGCTTCAACCAGTTTTTCCAACCCCTTTTCCTCTACTACTCTTCAGAAAACTTGCATTCCAGGCAAAATAAACTACCTATGGTTTCTTGTAACATATTTTTTACATTAACATAATTTCTAACAATATTCTAAATCATTCTAAAATGTCAGTCAGGTGTAGTGGCTCACACCTGTAATCCCAGCACTTAAGAGAGGCGAAGGGGGCAGATCACTTGAGGTCAGGAGTTCAAGACCACCCTGGCCAACATGGTGAAACCCCACCTCTACTAAAAAAACACAAAAATTAGCAAAGTGTGGTGGCGTGCACTTGTAGTCTCAGCTACTAGGGAGACTGATGCAGGAGAATCGCTTGAACCTGGGAGGCAGAGGTTGCAGTGAGCTGAGATCGCACCACTGCACTCCAGTCTGGGAGACTCTGTCTTAAAATAAAATGTAGAACATGCTTCCCTAATAGCACACATTTTGTTTATGCAATAGGTTTATGCAGTTCCTTGTATTAAACAAAATTATAGGAGGCCATTGTTTTGAACTTCTGTACTAGACCCCAACAGACCAGACTAAAATAAAAATGGAATCACTCATGGCCACCACACTGAAAATGAGTTATCTGGCCCTCCAAGAAATCAGGAGATGGATAACAGGCCAGTTTCAATCTTCAATCAGCAAGATAATGAATTTCCTCTGTTTTAGTCCTTACGGCAAAGAGTAACTTCAAGCAACCTGATGTTAACCTATCAGTTATCTTTCTGTTGTTCTGTCTCCACCCCAGGAAAGTAACTTTGAAATGGCCAATCTGCTTTTTGTTGTTTCTGCTTTCTACAGCCCTTTTTTCTGTCCGGAAAGCCAACCTCCTCTGTTCCACTCATTGGGGCATTCATTCCATTTTATGGAATGAAGTGTTGCCTGATTCCAGAATCGCAATAAGGCCAATTGAGATCTTTAGATGTGTCAAATTTTTGTCTTTTGACACTTGCGCTGGTCTGTCTAGAATGCCCTTTCTCTTCATTCCACATACCCACATTCTTCAAATGAGCCCACATGGCAGATGCCCAGTGCAGTAACTGACATGTAAGTACTCAATACTATTCAAAGCTGCGTTTTGCCCCCACACTAGCTATTCCTCTCCCTCTAACCTCAATTTTTTCTATACACCTTTCTTATGTAGCTTATTACTTTCTATTGTACTTAATGTAAATGTCTTAGATTGCCAGAGAGCCAAAGCACTGGAAAAATCAGTATTCAGTCTTAGTCCATGTGTACCCAGCACCAAGCAAAATTACTGTTTATGGTCAATAAATCTTTCCGTAATGAATGAGAACAAAACTAGTGTTTGAACCAGAATGGTCTCTGGTGGAAACTGACAGCTAAAACTGGACGGGGAGTGGAGCAGAGGTGAAGGAGTACTTAATGAGGCCCTACTACGAGCCAGGTACTGTGCAGAGCACAGCTTCATCCTTTGTTTCATTTAATCCTTTCCAAAAAACCGTATGAAGCAGCAGTAACAATTTCATCTCCATATTACATATGAGGACTCTGGGTTAGGGAAGTCAGGAAACTTGCCTGAGGTCACAACCAAGTATGTTTGGGTCTTTCCAGTACTGCACTTGTCGCTTGTCCTCCTTCCAATTTATCACTCCCCTGCTCTCCCCGACGAAGGTCGAGGACTTTCTAGGAAAACATGCAGCCTCCAACCACTTCCGCCTAGGGAGCCCAGTCTCGCCCTTCGCTGCCAGAACCACACCGAGCGCGCGTGGCGGGAGTGAAGAAGGTGAGCTGCAGTCCGGACGCAAGGCCCCGCCCACTATGTCGCTGGTGACGTCATCACGCAGAGCCGAGTCGGCGCGTCCACATCCTTTAAATATGGTCTTTCCCGGGCGCGCGCGACAATGTGAGGAGTGGGGTGGAGCGTGTGTGGTGTGTGGCTGCGGCCTGGGCAAGAGCCGCCGCGGACCATGAGGTGGGCGGAAAGGCTGTGTTGCAGCCGAGACGCGGACGGGAGGGCGCTGCTGGGCCAGCGGGCGTCCTCATGCAGGGGCGGGAGGAGGGAACATGGCGGCCGGGCCAGGACCCTTTGCTCCTGGCTCTGCGCGGCTCCTACCCCTGCTTTGCTTGCACTTTTACCTGCCTTTCTGGAACTTGTTTCCCCTTTCCTTGCGTCCCCTTTCCCTCAGCCGTTTCTTTTGCCTTCATCGACCCTTCCCCCCGGCTCCACTCTGGGTCGAAGTGTGAGAGGTAGATTAAGTGGGAGCCGGTCGGGCCCGTCCGGTGCCGAGAGACCGACTCCTAAATTTGACTAGGTTCTCGTATGTCACTTTATCAGTCTGCCTGGGATCACGGGAGAAATACTGAACATGAAGACATCAAGCCTGATTTCTAGTCCTGATGATGTCTGTAAGTGATCTTGTGAAATGTCACTTGAGTTGACCTCAGTCTCCTCAAATATGAGGTTCTCTGAAAGGCCTAAGCTTCCTGATGTCGAGGTAGCTTTTGTCATGCGGTGCCTGCCAGAATCTGCCCCAAAACAAAGCATGGTCGGGAAAACAAAAGCAAGATTTATTTTGGCAGTAACGGAATGGAAAACGGAGTTGACTTCCAGTTCCATGCCATCAAGTGGCCTAGTATGCAAGCAATGAGAACACCATTCTGTTTCAGCTCTTATTTCCATAGTGGGTGTCCTAAGAGTAACACTCCCGGCGTAGATTAAATAGAAAAAGGCTCGTCCTGTATGGTCATTGCTGCTTTGCCACAGAGAACCTTGGGTCTGCTGTATTCTGTTTTAGGTGCCACAGTCTGTTGAGGGTAGATATTTAGGGAGAGATTTTTCCTCACCTAACAGCAGCTAGCCTAGCCAATCGCTTGCTTTTGATCTTGGCCTTTTGTTTTTCCTCAGCTGAGTAAGTTCTGGAGGGATCCTGCCTCTGTTGGAGCCTTCGCAGCCAGGCAGCTGTGAACTGTGAGCTAGAGTGAAGCAGAAATCTAGAAAGATGAGCTCCAAGATGGTCATAAGTGAACCAGGACTGAATTGGTGAGTTGTAGCTACTTTGTAATCCACTGAAGAGGAGTGTAGTGGGGCTGATGGTTGACATAAGAAAATAGATTCCTGGCATAGAGAGATTTGGAAGAAACAGAAGATACAAGTTTAAGGTTTCCGAATGTACGTTATCCTCATCCTCAAATACTGAACGCTAGAGTTATGGCTGACTACACTTCCATTCCTATATTGGAACAACAATTCAGCACTCAAATTATTTTTAGGTATAATTCCCTTAGGTATTTATTGCTGGTCTCCTGAAGGTCTCTCTCAGGTATTTATTGCTGGTCTCCAGAAGGAGAGATTCTGGAATATTCTTGTGTCCAAGAACCTTGCCCATTTCCATGCAAGTAATAAAAAAGACCCTCTTTAAGAATAGACATGCTTACTCCAGCCTGGGCGACAGAGCAAGACTCCGTCTCAAAAAAAAAAGAATAGACATGCTTTCTGTTATATTGAAATCTATATCAAATGATAATATAAATGCATAGACTGTGTTTTAGAAGTGAATGAGAACTTTGCAAATAGACAGCCTGGTTAAATATTATAGTGGTTTTGTAGACATCTAGCTAATACATGTGCTGATTTAGTTCATTTTAACACACATTTACTGAGCCAGCCAAGAAGGATCAAATGTTATAAACGGTTACAAAGAGTATTAAAATAGTACCTGACTCAGAATATTAAGTCAGTATGTTCAATAAGTATTTGTTTACTGCTAGCAATACTCCCGTCCCCAGGGAGCTCACAATCCCTGAGGCCCTTGACTTTGTTTTTATATGATGTGCAGAAACTTAAGAATTTATTGAGATGTCACAGATACAATACCACAACAAGGTAATAAGAAACTATAGTGGTACATAGCAAATAAGACATTCTAATTTTACCATTAATACCTTAGTATGGTTTTTTGGATAAATGCCTTTAAGAACAGTTAAAAGAAGAGTATGGAGCAAATATGCTAGAATTTCCTATTTGGGCACTAGGACACCCAGAAGTTACCATTTGATTAGGTAAGAAGTATGTCCATTTGCATTCCTTGCCAGTGCTATGAAGTATGCGTTCAGATGTAGCACAGATGATCTTATATACCGCTGGCGTTGTGGAACCAGTTGTGGTTTAGAACCTTTGCACAATGTTGTAGCCCTTGGAATTATCCTTTTCCACAGAATTTTACTGACCTTTGTCCTCCCTAGATTAATGGATTCAGTGTTTTCAAATTTTTAATTCCTTCATTCAAACAGCATTTTTGGATGCCTAACTATATGGAAAGCATTGAATATATGTTCGTCTCTAAATTAGTTATGGTGTTATGAAAAATCATATCACCTTTGAGGTGGTTTTAGCAAACCATTGATTCCATTTGCCAAAGTAAACAAAATAGATAGGATATGTAGTCTTCGTAGTGTCTTTTGGCTCAGCACAGTAGTGCATGAAACAAAAATAAGTTGAGAAGTATTTTCTTTTCAGCAACCAATATCTTAATGTTATGTCCTAGAGCCAGAAGTGAGGCCAGCCTTTGACAGACCCTTGATTATACTTCAGTCTTTTCTATCTTTAACTCTCCAGTCTCTGTGACATTTATTTAATTATGTACTGGAGAAAATGCAGGGCTGATTATTGGAGCTGGAGAATTTCATAATGGGCCTGGGTTTAAAGCTATCAAGAAGTAACAATTCTAAGCCCACGGATCTGATATATGAAATTAAACATAGTAAGGAGAGATTGTCTGGGGATGGGGGGTAAGAAAGTATGAAATTATAAGTTACAATTGTGCCATTATGTGTCTTAGCATGAGATTTTGAATTGCCCAATGTAAGTAAATTACTTTGTTTCACAGGGATATTTCCCCAAAAAATGGCCTTAAGACATTTTTCTCTCGAGAAAATTATAAAGATCATTCCATGGCTCCAAGTTTAAAAGAACTATGTGTTTTATCCAACAGGTAATATGTTTATTTGGTTATTTATTTCCATATTTGATTGTTGTTTTTCCGATAGTTGAAGTTTTATGTGTATCTCTAATATATTCAAATTATAGAAATGTTTGAATTATAGAAACATTCAAATTATAGAAATGTTTAAAATAAAACAACTTTTAACACTTTGATATTTCTTTTCAGACCTTCAGTCCTTTCTCCACACATGAACTGCAAAACAGTTTTATAGTATTTTATAATACTATGCTAAAGTGTCCCAATAATTTTTATAATGCTATACTGATATAGTATAATAGTATACAAACATTTATACCAATAAATGTTTTAGTGTAGTACTAATATTATACTAATAATTGTTTAGTACTAAATAGTATACTGTTTATAACATATGCACATGCACACATACGTACACATGTATGCAATACAAAATAGGATCATACTAAAAATATACTGTGAAACTGTTTTGCAGTTATCTATCATTTAAAGTGATAGTCTGAATATCTTTTCATGCCCCAACATTTAGTTCAAATCTTAATGGTTGCATATTACCTCGCTATATAGCTTACAGATGTACTTTTAATTCATTTAGCTAGTCCTGTGTTGCAAAACATTGTGTTCCCTTTTTTCTTTTTTTTTTTTTGTAATTAAAAATATATTGGTAAATTTTTATAGTTACTTCTATAAGATACACTCATGGAAATTGAATTGTTTGGTCAGACAATATGTACACTTTGTATTTTGATAGATACTGCCAAATTGCTAAAGGTTTTTTTCCTCTCTGATATTTAATGACTATTAAATGATAATTTTTACTTCTTACTGCTCACTTGCCTGTAGTAGCTCTTCTATCCTTTTTGATCGACTATTTCTACGATGTTGTTAATGAATCCGAAAACCAAGTAATTGAGTTTACTAGAAAAATGTGTAAATACACCAAATGAGGAATTAGGAAATACTCCCAGGGAAGCTCAACATTTACTTTCTTCCTTTCTCCTTTTACAGTGGAGGAAGTGTATCTCCCCATCTTTTCCTGCTTTCTCAGTTATCTTTTCTGTCCGTTGTCCCCTCTTACTCCTCTATCTTTGTTCTCTCCCATTTTCAGTCATCTTGATTACTTTTTGGTTTTTGTTCTGTTTTTTTAAGAGACATGGTCTTGCTGTGTTTCCCAAGCTGATCTTGAACTCCTGGCTTCAAGTAATTGTCCACCTTGACCTCCCAAAGTGCTGGGATTACAGCCAGGAACCACTCTGCCTGGCCAGCTTAATCAGTATTTGAACATGCTCAAGTTTTCCTGTTTTAAATAATCCCTGGACTCCACATTTTCTCCTAATTACCTTCTTACCTCTTCTCTCATTTATACTTAGACTTCTTTAAAGACTTGTATATGCTCACTGGGAAGAAATGAGGAACAAAAAAGCTGTAAGACATACAGAAAACAATTAATAAAATAGTAATAGTCCTTACTTATCAATAACTTAAATGTAAATTAATTAAACTCCCCAATGAAAGGATGGATTGGCAGAATGGATTTAAAAACAGGATTAAAAACTTTCCATTTACTGCACATCCTACTCCACTTGCTGGGATTACAGGCATGAGCCACCCTGTGCAGCCCATAGCTATATTGTATTCTATTGTTGGGTGAATATAATTTTTAGATTGACCTCTGTTGATAATTTAGCTTGTTACCGTTACTGTTAGAAATGTGAGCATCCTTTTTGCATGTGCTTGTATAAGTAGGATAAACTCCTGTCAGTAGAGAGTATGTATATATATTTATTTTGATAGATGTTGCCAGATTGCTATTAAAAGCATTAAAGAAAAAAGTGCTTTTTTGATTCCATCAAATGAATGCATAAGTTTACGTAAAAACAAGCAGAAGTTGTAGTAAAGAGACAATTTTAGTCCAGGCTCAGTGGCTCACACCTGTAATCTCAGCATTTTGAAAGGGTAAGGCAGGAGGATGACTCCCAGCCTGGGCAAACAAATTGAGACCCTGTCTCTCCAAAAACAATTCGCTGTATGTAGTGGCACATACCTATAGTCCTACTTACTCAGGAGGCTGAGGCACGAGGGTCACTTGAGCCCAGGAGTTTGAGACTGCAGTGAGCTATGATTGTGCCACTATATTCCTGCCTGGGCAACAGAGTGAGATCCTGTCTACAAAAAAAAGAGACAATTTTTTAAAAATAAATGTTTTAAAGAGGCAGTTTCAGAAGCAACTTTCTTCTTGCCAAAGTGCATAGTTGTAGTATCTGTGCTGGTGTCGGATATATAAAGTTAAAGCAGTAGACTCCCTTATGTATGTACATCTATGGATATTTTTAAAAACTATTCGTTATTCAACTTATACAGTTTTTTAGGATAACTAATTTCTTAAAACTTACTACCAATTAAATAAAGAATAGTCATTGTTTATTTGGATCAAAAATTGCTATAAATTCTATTGTCCTGGGATTTAGAGAACATATGTCTGTCTTTAAAAAAAAGGAATCATCTCAGGTCAGGCGTAGGTGGCTCACACCTGTAATACCAGCCTTTAGGAGGCCAGAGCAGCTGGATCACTTGAGCCCAGGAGGTCAAGACAAGCCTGGGCAACATGGTGAGACCCTGTCTCTACAAAAATACAAAAAATAGCCAGGTGTGGTTGTGCACCTGCAGTCTCAGCTACTGGGGAGGCTGAGGTGTGAGGATCACCTGAGTCCAGGGATGTTGAGGCTGCAGTGAGCCAGGATCACGCTACTGTACTCCAGCCTGGGCAACAGAGTGAGACCCTGTCTGTCTGTCTGTCTCTCTCTCTCTCTCTCTCTCTCTCTCCCCCCCCTCTCTCTCCCCCCCTCCGCCCCCTCCCACACACACACACACACAGACACACACACACACACACAATCTCAGCTGGGCACAGTAGCTCATGCCTATAATCACAACACTTTGGGAGGCTAGGAGCAAGAGGATCACTTGAGCCCAGGAGTTCAAGACCAGCCCGGGCAACATAGCAAGACTTTGTCTCTACACATAATTTAAAAATTAGCTGGTGTGGTGGCATGCACGTGTGGTCCCAGCTGCTTGGGAAACTGAGGTGGGAGGATCACTTGAGCCTGGGAGGTCAAGGCCACAGTGAGCTATGCTCACACCACTGCACTCCTGGACAACAGAGCAAGACCCCATCTCAAAATTTGAGACCTTATCTCAAATTAAAAAAAACTTTCGTCTCAGCCTTTCTCTTTTCACACTAAAAATTTCTGGTATTAATCTTCGTCTTGCCACTGCTTCTCATTTTATTTTTAACTTTAGAGTTAAAGTCTTGCCATGTTGCCCAGGCTAGACTCAAATTCCTGGGCTCAGGTGATCCTCCTGCCTCAGCCACCTGAATAGATGGGATTATAGGTACACGCCAGTGTGCCCAGTTTATTTTAATGGTTCAAGTCCACTTCTGTTTAGCATATCCCAGGTGTGGGTTGTAGCCTGGCTTTGCACAAGGAAAAAGGCATTTTGCTGGAAGTTGGGTATATCTAACTCCTAACATATTTTTTTCTTAGAATATCCTTGTTTTCTTTAGATTTCTATAGAGCACAAAATAATCTATTAGTATAATTTACCTTGTACTATAGAAAAAATACACAAGTTATTGATATGTTTCTAGTCTTTTTTCCTAACCTTAAGTTTTATTAAGAATTATTACAGTCATTGTTATAGTAATTACTGTAATAATTCTTAATTACTGTAATAATTATTACAATTATTTCAGGCTTTATTGTTTACAGTTTTCTTGTTGAAAAACAAGGCCTTTTATTCTGTTAATTTCAAGATAAAAAAGATTTTCCTTTTGCTCTCTGTGCTCCATAAGTGTTTGTAAAATGAAAGGACAACTTGAATAGTGTTTTTACAAATGAATAATATAAAAAGTTAATATTGTGTTACTTGTCTTTGAAGCATGAAAAAAAAAATTACGGAATATTTCCAAAGTTTCCCAAGAAAATAAAAAAGGATTTTAAAATGCCCCATGAGCCATTCATGTAGAAATAGCCTTTTTTAGTTATGTAAACAATGTAAACAATCATGTAAACAATTGCCTTTTTTTTAAATTAAAGTTTCTGTTTGCAGATACTCATAACTGAATTTTAAGCAAATAAGGGGGGAAATAGCCTTTTTTTTTTTTTTTTTTTTTTTGAGACGGAGTCTCGCTTTGTCGCCCAGGCTTGAGTCCAGTGGCACCATGTCAGCTCACTGCAAGCTCCGCCTCCCAGGTTCCCGCCATTCTCCTGCCTCAGCCTCCGAGTAGCTGGGACTACAGGCGCCCGCCACCACGCCCGGCTAATTATTTTGTATTTTTAGTAGAGACGGAGTTTCACCGTGTTAGCCAGGATGGTCTCGATCTCCTGACCTCATGATCCGCCCGCCTCGGCCTCCCAGAGTGCTGGGATTACAGGCGTGAGCCACCGCGTCCGGCCAGGAAATAGCTTTAAATAGAAATATATATATATAAAGCTTTAACACATTTAATTTAGGAAAATAAATCAAACTCAGAAGATACTAGTAGACTTGAAATGGAGATTAGAAGCACCATTTTCAAATGCGACGTTTAAACAAGCTACCAAACTAGTACTTAAAGTATAGGAAACTTAAAAGTTTTGGATTCTGCCCTGTTTTTGTTTTTGTTTTCCGTGGAAAGTTTAAGAAAGGAGAATGGGCAGTTGACAAAATGCAGGGGCAAAACTTAAAACCGTCAACCAAAATAAAATATAATGGTGTATACGTGGATAGAGAAACCCTGTCAGATGCTTTTGGTTTACACCCTGATGAAGATTTTGACAGCACCGCACAAGGAAATGATCTTGATGTGCTACCATTTCATTCTTTGCTGAATGTAGCCAATTTAAACTGCTAGAATTCCTTGACATTCCTAGTCTGGCATATCTGAGTCAGCATCTTGTTGCTGCAGCAGCTTAATTAAATTTGCCAGTTTTTGGCACAGGACAGACATGTTCTCATATTCAGAGAGACAGCTGTGTAGCAGTATTGTTAAGAGTGCAGACACAATACTGTTAGGTTTGAATAGCTCTCAAGACATTTTCTAGTAAGAAGTCAATTTGCTGTAATACATTTCTCCCAAGATCAGCAGTTAATGTTCATTTTGTTAACCTAAAATAGGCTTATTTTTATACAATTATTGGAGAAACTTTAGTAGCTATGTCTTTTTTTACCTGTGTTATTTTCAGAGCCAACCTAAGCATCCTAATTTTAATTTCCAAAATTCTTCTCCCATTCGTTTATCAGCTCTTTGAGTAGTTTTTTATCCATTGGTTCGCTCTGAGAGAGTGGTGTTAAATATTTTTTTCTTTATTTGGGGACCTACATATTTTCTAAAAAACTGTTGTCATCTTTTGGAATTTTTGACATATTTATTCTAGTATTATAAAGTTAATTTAAAACAAATCAGGAGTAGTTTGGATGGAACGTAACTCACCCTTTGTCCAGATGCAGATCTAAATTAGTAATTCTCAGCCGTTTCAGACTGATACCCTCCCACTTTTTATGACAGATATTTATAAGAAATAAGATACCTCCTTTACTAGCTTAAAATGAAATTAATAGATATAATTTTTAAAAACAATAAGTGTGAAATAATTTATTTTTATGTAAATTCATAGAGACTACTGCATTATGAGATATAATGAGGTAGTGAGATGCATCAGTTAAAATGAATACAGTTCATTTATTTAAGTTCATTTAAAATATTTAAGAGAGAATAAAGCATACCATAAAATAATCATAGGAAAAATAAAATGTACTGTTAGGATAAATAATAACAGACTAGACTTATTTGTACCTGGTAAGAAAAAGCCTGAAAGGGACTGTTGAAAGTTATGCACGATAGTAGTGCATATTGCAGACATTTAGTCTTCCCCCCCTTCTGAATGCCTTTAATCCCCCCTCTTTTGTGACAATCCAGATACACCTATAGGCTTCCAGAAGGCCCTGGGGACATTAAAACTGCCTTGATTGAGAACCACTGCTATGGATATTTTCTCTTCCTTCTCTTTTTCTCCCTTAATCCCTGATCATGATGTTCTTAGGATTCTCTTCAGTCACCTACTTGGTATGTTCACTTTGGAAACCTAAGTTCTCCATAGTCCCATTGTGTTGATGTACATATCTACTTTTCATTCTTCTTCATTGACTTCTCTAATGCACTTGATTATAACATCCTGGAGATTGGAGATGGTATTGTACTTAGTGTTGTATTTCCAGTACCTAGCATAGGCTGGCACATGGTAGTTAATAAATATTAACAAATGGAGGAATGAAGAATGAGTCAGCAGATGTCCATCTTTCTCATTAGTTTCCCTTCCTTTCTGGATTATTGTGTAATTTGGAGCCAGGTTATAGGAACAGTTACTGTGGTGGAAATTACAGTCGTACAGGCCAAGGAAGTATAGTTTCTGATGCACTTCTAAAGTCTCTTATTTAAAATGTAGATTATAATAACTGAATAGCAAAAATAGAGACGGGTTATGAATAAGATAAGGAAGTTGTGTTCATAGACCTTAATTTGGATAAGGTGACTTCTTAAAAGTAGGGGTAGCATTTGTGAATCTGAGTAACAGAGAAACTCTCTAAAATAAAAGAAATTTATTTGGGTGTAAAGCACTGCAATGGGAATATGTATGCCATAGTAAACTATGTGCGTATTCAGGGAGGTAAAGGAGGACAAAGATTTTTAAAGGAAAAAATTAGGATTATGTGATTGTTTTGAAATAGTTATACTTGATCTTTGAAAGATAATAACAAAGGTGACACCAATCCAAGGTTGGACGGGCAGTTCCTGAACAAATACCCTTGCAGAAGTATTTTGTTATCAGGAATTCAAACATGAGAACTCTGTCTTCATGGCCTTCACTAGCTCTAATTATTGGGGGGGGGGGTTTTGTTTTGTTTTGTTTTTTTAAGTTCCAGAGTACATGTGCAGGATGCGCAGGTTCGTTAGGTAGGTAAACATGTGCCATAGTGGTTTGCTGTACTTACCAACCCATCACCTAGGTATTAAGCCCAGCATGCATTAGCTATTTTTCCTAATGTTCTCCTACCCCAACCCCACCCCACAACAGGCCCATGTGTATTCCCTTCCTTGTGTCCATGCATTCTCATTTTTCAGCTCCCACTTATAAGTGAGAACATGTGGTGTTTGGTTTTCTGTTCTTGTGTTACTTTGCTGAGGATAATGGCTTCCAGTTCCATTTGTGCCCCTGCAAAGGACATGATCTCATTCCTTTTTATGGCTGCATAGTATTCCATGATATCAAGGATTTTTAAACATTGGTGACTCCATTGTGATTCTGACAACCTTCACACATTCCATAAACAAATATGGTAACAAGTTCTGAAACTGCTCACTGCTTTCTCTTCTGGTACATTTCATTAAAGATATGCCAGGAGTTTTGTTTGGCATCCATGAAAAGCATAAAGTCATTTGCATGAACTCAGCCATGTACCAGAGTGATAGAGGATTGTACAACTTTTCCAAAACCATTACTGCTTTCAAAAAATACGGTGCATATGTTAGAATTCTCTTAATTTTTGAGATAAGCAGAGGAAATCGGAACATTTAAAATCTCAATGAATTTTTGTTAACCTCAAATTTGTGATTGCATTACATTGTGTTCTTAGTAGGTTTTGTTCACCATATTAACTGATAAATCTTAGTGATGAATTTAAGTATTAAGAACTCAAATTGTAATACAATGTAAACATAAAATACCTGCATATGTAATTGGCAAGAATGATTTTCACCTCTTTATTAATGGGGAAAAAAGTTCTAAATTGAATAAGTATGCCTCTTCCTCTCCATCAGGTAATTGAAGGTAAGTTGGCATTGTGAACCTATCCCACAGAATACTTAATCTACTTTAAATGGCTAAACATCAAAATGCAGGTGGCAGAGTTAGATAATAATCCAGAGTTTACTCTGTTAATCACGCTATATTCTCCCTAGTGATTGAGAATCATGACGTTCCATGATAGTAATCTTCATGTGAAAAGCACATATTTGTAAATTATATTTTGTTTTCCAGACGTATAGGAGAAAATTTGAATGCTTCAGCAAGTTCTGTAGAAAATGAGCCGGCAGTTAGTTCAGCAACTCAAGCAAAGGAAAAAGTTAAAACCACAATTGGAATGGTTCTTCTTCCAAAACCAAGAGTTCCTTATCCTCGTTTCTCTCGTTTCTCACAGAGAGAGCAGAGGAGTTATGTGGACTTGTTGGTTAAATACGCAAAGATTCCTGCAAATTCCAAAGCTGTTGGAATAAATAAAAATGACTACTTGCAGTACTTGGTATGTATTCTATTCTTCAGTTTCAGGAAAAAATATTAAAAATTAGGAAATATTTTTATCTTAAATGTACATTTATGTTTTTAGGTCTGCTCATCTTTTTTAAAATGGAAAATTTAAGGAGATTACTTGACAGAGCAATGGTGCTTTAATTCTTTTGTTGATTCCATTATAGTTCAAGCATTTTGCTCCACTGCTTAGCATGTCTTACTCCATTTCATCTTAAGTACTAGCAGTAGAACTTTACATAGATTATATCAATTTTAAATTATTGCTTAATTATTACTTCAATTAAGACTTTTCCAAATTCTCTCAATTATATAAATGATGCTGTGCTGAACATCTTTGTAGCAAAATCTTTGTTCATATCGATGATAGTTTCCATAAGATAAATTCTTAAAAATAAAACTGCCAGACCAAAACATTATGCATATTTTCAAAGCTTTGATCTGCAGTTACACATGCGTAAATTGTTCTACAAAAAGTTTAAACCAGTTTGTTTGTACCCCTGTTGTATGACAGGTTTTGAAAAAACTGTCTTCTCTAATCCTACAGGGATAAGGTAACAGAAAATTGAAATCAAATTTAAAAAAAAAAAAACCATCTTCACTAATATTGGACATTACCTTTTTTGCCTTTAATTTAAAATTGGAAAAGTGATCTCTTGCTTTACATTAATTTAATTTATGATTACTAATGAAAATAAACATTTTCCATATGTGGATAAGCCATTTTTATTTTTTCTTTGGTAACTTGCTTGTTTATATTATTTGCTCATTTTTCAATTTGGATGTATGTCTTTTTAAAAAAATTTGAGGCCAGGCACGGTGGCTCGTGCCTATAATCCCAACACCTTGGGAGGCTGAGGCAGGTAGATCACCTGAGGTCAGGAGCTCGAGACCAGCCTGGCCAACATGGCAAAACCCCATCTCTACTAAAAATACAAAAAATTAGCCAGGTGAGGAGGCGCCTGTAGCCCCAGCTACTCGGGAGGCGGAGGTTGCAGTGAGCTGAAATCGTGCCACCACACTCCAGCCTGTGCAACAAAGCGAGACTCCGCCTCAAAAAGTAAATTTAAAAAAAAATTTTGACAGCATTTTATAAAATCAGCTTCTCAATTCCTGAGCATGTATTGTATAGTCTTAGTCATTTGCTTTTCTATTTTGTGGAGTTTTTAATAGCAGTTTATCGTTACTATGTAATAACTTTTACTGACTTCTTTGATTTCTGCTTTGGATTTGATACTTTAATTATTAAGTCCAAATTATTATAGCAATGATTAAGAAATTGATTGTTTTTTAATGAAACTTTTTATCCCAAGACATGTCTACTTTTTTAAAAATCAGGATATGAGAAAACATGTGAACGAAGAAGTTACTGAGTTCCTAAAGTTTTTGCAGAATTCTGCAAAGAAATGTGCACAGGATTATAATATGCTTTCTGATGATGCCCGTCTCTTCACAGAGGTAAAAATCAACTCACATTTGTGTAAACTGCCAGTGATAGGCAATAGCAGCATTCTGAAATGTGTGATGATTCCCCCAAAAGCATTTGGAACTGTCAATATTACCAATTTAAAAACCGCAGGTCTTTTCTTCATCATGCATTAAAATAGTTTAAAAACTAACATCTCAAAATTGTGTACTATAGTATATTTGTATGTATATTTATATTCTTTAACGATCCAACTATTATATCATTACATTTTACTCACGTAATAGTTTGAACTGACCCACTGATTTCACTTGTGAGAGAATAGTGTTTAAAGAGTTATCCTGGTACCTAAAAATCTGGTACTTTAAAACTCAGTCACGGGAACTTGTGCTCATTATGTTTGTGGTAACCAGCCACAAAATGATAAACTTCAGCTCTGAGTTCATTTTTTGATACTTCACTCATTCATGCAAATTTATTAGCAAGACCTGTATATCATCCCAGCTCGTACCCTACCATCATTCATTGAGCCTACCAGAAAATTAAAGTATACTACTTAAATAGGTAAGGCGTGTGGCACACGCCTCTAATCCCAGCACTTTGGGAGTCCAAGGTGGGCAGATCACCTGAGGTCAGGAGTTTGAGACCAGCCTGGTCAGCACAGTGAAACCCCGTCTCTACTAAAAATAAGAAAATTAGCCAGGCATGGTGGTGGGCACTTGTAATCCCAGCTACTCAGGGGGCTGAGGCAGGAGAATCACTTGAACCTAGGAGGTGGAGGTTTGCAGTGAGCTAAGATCGCACCATTGCACTCCAGCCTAGGTGACAGAGCGCGACTCTGTCTCAAAAAAATTGGATAAAGTATGCTACTTAAATAATAACTATATATGTACATACACATATATTTATAGTAGAGTTTATAAATATCAGTGTAAATTTAAGCCTTTAAAACTGGTCACTGTAAACAATAGTGTTAATATATTTAACACTGCTGAACTCTACACTTAAAAAGGGATAAGATGGTAAATTTTACCATAGTTTTAAAAAGCAAAACTAGGCACTGTAAGTTGAAGGACAGCAGGAGTATTACACTTTCACTGTTTTTTAAAAAAAAAAAAAAAAAACAGGCCAGGCACGGTGGCTCACACCTATTTTTTCAGCACTTTGGGAGGCCAAGGCAGAAGGATTCAGCCCAGTAATTTGAAACCAACCTGGGCAACATGATGAAATCCCATCTATACAAAAAATTTAAAAATTAGCTGACATGGTGGCATGTGCCTGTAGTCCTAGTCCTAGTCCCAGCTACTTGGGAGGCTTCGGTGGGAGGATCACTGAAGCCCAGGAAATGGAAGCTGCAGCGAGCCTTGATTTTGCCACTGCACTGCACTCCGGTTTGGATGACAGAACGTGACCCTGTCTCAAAAAAAGGAAGAAAAAACAAAAAAAAAAACACTGTAAGGAAGAAATTTGTTGTTAATATGAACCAGAAGAATGATTCTTGTAAATAAATGAATTTGATTTTTATTTTCTGTGAACCTAAATATAATGTATCCAAATGGAATGTCATAATTTCCTATGTGGAAAAGGAGCTGGCAGCTATTCTTGTTTTTTAATAGTGCCTTTTAAAAGACCAGAATGATGTTTTTAATACATAAGTCATAGTTCAGGCTGGAGTGCAGTGGCACAATCCTAGCTCACTGCAGCCTTGAATTCCTGGGTTCAAGTGATCCTCCCCACCTCAGCCTCCTGAATAGCAAGAACATGGGCATAGGCCACTGCACCTAATTTTTTTTTAGAGACAGGGCCTCCTATGTTACCCAGGATAGTCTCAAACTCCTGACCTCAATCCTCCGGCGTCAGCCTCTCAGAGTGCTGGGATTATAGCCCATCTTTCTTAGGAAGAGTCTTTACAAAGTTCTGCAGTGGCCTGCATGATCTCTCCCCTCCCTCCCATCCCCCATCCTCACTTTCTACACATTGTCCTATCAGTTATTGTGCTCCCACCTGCGGACTGGCCTTTACATTTCTTCAATACTTCAAGCATAGTCCTGCCTTAAGTCCTTTGGCATTTGGGGTTTCTATTTTTCTCTCAGTCTGTTCCCCGGATTTCTGCATGGAATAGTGTCTTGATTCTTTTATGTCTCTCTCTGTTCAGATGTCACCTATCAGTGAGGATTTCCCTGATTACCCTATGGAATGTAGTATGACCCTCACTTTTCCCTTTACCATGTTTTATTTTTGCTTATTGTCCTTCTCACTGTTTTTGTAAAACAGTGCCTTTTTGTAAGTGCTGTTTTATTCACTGATGTAGTCTCCCAATGACTAGAATAGTGTCTGGCGTGCTTAAGTGCTCAAGTGCTCAATGTAAATATTTCTTGTGTGGATATAAAACTGTACTTTATTAACAAAGTACATTACTTGGTAGCTAATGGTAAATGATAAACATTGTCATGTTTTTTTCCATATGGATGTGGAAGCACATTTTCTCTAAGTTGTATTTTACATCCCCACTGCAAAGATTCACTGATACTTTTCTAGATCTTTTAGTTTTAAGATTTTATGTCATGCAATGTCATGTATATATGGAAAAGTATATAGAACAAAAGAAAAAAATAGATACAGCTTAACAGGTAATTGTATAGTAAACATCTGTGTAACTCTTACCCAGGACAAGAAATAAAACAATACCAGTAATCCAGAAGCCCCCTGTGTAGTCCTCCTGTATAATAAATAACATTCTCCTTACTTGAATAAATAATCACTGTCCCAGCTTTGGTGGTGATAAGTTGTTTGCTTTTTGTGTGTATATGGAGAGTGGTAGTTCTACTTCTCTTTTGCCTGATTTTGTGGGGATTTTTTTTTCTTTTTTTTTAAGAGACAGAGCTTTGCTCTTGTCGCCCAGGCTAGAGTGCAGTGGCACGATTTCAGCCCACTGCAACCTCTGCCTCCTGAGTTCAAGCTATTCTCCTGCTTCCGCCTTACAAGTAGCTGGGATTACAGGCTCCCGCCACCACGCCCAGCTAATTTTTGTATTTTTAGTAGAAATGGGGTTTCACCATGTTGGCCAGGCTGGTCTCGAACTCCTGACCTTGGGCGATCTACCTGCTTCTGCCTCCCAAAGTGCTGGGTTATAGGCGTGAGCCACCGTGCTTGGCCCCTTTTGCCTGATTTTGAATTTTATGTGAACAGAATGCTTTTGGGCCTTCCTTCTTTCATTCAGTATTGTGCTTTTTAGATTCTTAAGTTGTGTGAGTTATAGTTCATTCATTTTCATTTCTGTCCATTTTTCCATTATATGAATAAACTACAATTTATCCTGTTGATCAGAACTTGGGTTGCTTCCAGTTTGGAGCTATTCTAAGCAGTACTCTTAAGAAAATTCTCATACATTTATTTTGGTACACATATGCACACGTTTCTGTTGGATATATAGATGCTTCTTGACTCACGATAGAGTTACATCCCAATAAACCTATAGTGAATTAAAGATGCATACACCTAACGTACCAAATAGCATGGTGTGTTTTAGCCTACTCTAAATATGCTCACAATACTTACATTTACCTACAGTTGGGCTTAATCATCTAACACAAAGCCTATTTTATAATAAAGTATTGAGTGTCTTGTAATTTATTGAATGCTGTGTGTTGTGACAAAATTGCAATGATTTGGCACCATCATAAAGTTGAAAAATCATTTAGTGGAACCTTTATAAGCTGGGGACTGTTTGTATACCTAGGAGTGGAATTATTGGGTCATAGAGTATGCATATCTTCAACTTGAGTAGATTTGCAAATGGTTTTCCAAAGTGGCTATACCAGGTTATATCAATTTACATTCTAACCAGCGGTGTTCAAGTGTTCTGTTGCTCCACATCTCAGATAGAGATATATATATATATATACGTATATATATATACACACATATATATATACGTATATATATATATACACATATATATACGTATATATATATATATATATATATATACACACACACATATATATATATGGGGGGAGGGGAGAGCACACGCATGTTTTCATATGCTTCTTGCTCACTTTTTCTTGCAGAATAACTGTTCATTTTTTCTAATTGATATGTAAGATTTCCTTATATATTCCAAATACAAAAACTTTATGGGCTTTGTATGTTGCAGTTTTTCTCCTTTTTCTGTTTTGAATTTTATCTTTTTATATTAACAAGCTAAAATTGTATATATTTATTTTGTACAATATGTTTTTAAAATATGTATACATTGTGGCAAGGCCAAACCAGGCTAATTAACATATGCATTACCTCACAAACCTATTTTTTTGTTGTGAGAACTCTTAAAATCTACTCTCTTAGCAGTTTTCAATTACATCGTAATTATCATCACCATGTTTTACAATTAATCTCTTGAACTTTTTCCTCCTACGTGACTGAAATTTTGTGTCCTTTAACCAACATTTTGACCACCACTCCAGCTATTAATGCTCACTGCCTAGATGCATTCATTCACTGTGGTTTGCACAGTTGTAATATTCTGATTGCATCATTTATTCATTGGAATAATTTTTTAAAGATATGCTTTCCCTTATTTACTATTTGGTTTCCCAGTTCATGTAGCTTACCATGGGACAAAATAAATACTAGATTCTTTCCTTTGAAATATCACTTTTTAAAAAACTAGTTCCTTTTTATTCTCCAATGATGATGTATTTTCTTTTTTTAAAATGTTATTAAATCATGGAGTTAAACATATATGTGTTTCTGTCCACGAAGATTATTATCCTTTGTAAGCCTCAAATAATACTAACTCACTGAGAGGCTCTTCCTACTGGCTTTTCAGTCAATCTGGTAGTCTTTGAGGCTCATTTTCTACATTTCCTGCCCTGGCGCTGGAATCAGCCATTTTCTAGAGCCCTTGTTTCTTTCAGTGTGAAGTGATATTTCAAGACTACAATGTGGGCACTACGGATGCTCCTGGGTTGATCATTGTTTTGAGAATAATTCAGTGGATAGAACTAGGAAAGAATATCTCATATGTCTCATTTGCTTTATCCCACATTACACTCACAACAGCCTCAAAATAACAATACTAGTGATCAGTACGATAACAATTGAAATTATTTTTTGTATGCTCTTCTCATTCTCCCCCACATTTTTTAAAAGATTGTACTGTGTTGTTATTGTTAGAGCATCATATAGCCATTAAATCCTAAAGCCTCCCTTTTAAATCCACATTTAATTTTTAAAACTATTGAGGTATAATTTACATATAAAAATTACTCATTTTAAGTGCATTTCTTCTGTGAAATATCTATTGAAGTATTTTGCTGATTTTTTATTTGCTTTTATTTTTATTAAGCCATAAAGTTTCTTTATATAGTCTGACTACAACTCCATTATATATAGTTTTCTTCCAGTTTGTGATGTATTTTTACATTTTTTAAATAGTGTCTCAAAGAACAGAATTTTAATGGTCTAATTTATCAAAAATTTTTGTGGTTAGTGATTTCATGTGTTCTGGCACAGAAATATTTGCCTATCCCAAGTGATTCTCAGACTGGGGTCAGTTTTACTCCTTCCTCACCCACCCCCCACCCTGCCCATCCCTAGGACTTTGACAGTGAGACATTTTTGGTTGTTGCAACTGGTAGAATGCTAGTAGTATCTGCTGCGTAGAGGCCAAGGATGCTGCTGAACATACTAAATGCATGTGAGTGACGTCCCATACAACAAGGAATTATCCAACTGAAAGTGTCAGGCGTGCTTGCATTGAGAAACCCTAATCTAAAGGGCTTATAGTTTTAACTTATACACGTAAATAAGTCTATGTTGATTTCAAGTTAATTTTTGTGTAAGATACAAGGTAAGGATCAAAAGTCATTTCTTTCCGTATGAATATCTAGTTGTTCTAGCATAGTCATTTTCAACTGAGAGTGACTTTGCCTCCTAATGGACATTTGACAATGTCTAAAGCTTGGTAGGGGTGCTGATGGCATCTACCAGGTAGAGCCAGAGGTGCTACTAAATATCGTACAATGTACTGGACAGCCTAACACTACAAAGAATTATGTGGTCCAAAATGTTAGTAATGTCAATGTTGAGAAACTCTGTTTTAGCATAGAGTTTGGTTGAGAAGGGTATTTTTTCCCTTACTGAATTACCTCGTCACCATCATGTGGATCAACTTTTTTTGAAGACGGAGTCTCCCTCTGTCACACAGGCTGGAGTGCAATGGTGCAATCTCTGCTCACTGCAACCTCTCCCTCCCGGGTTCCAGCAACTCTCCTGCCTCAGCCTCCCAAGTAGCTGAGATTACAGGTGCCTGCCACCACACCCAGCTAATTTTTTTGTATTTTTAGTAGAGATGGGTTTCACCATGTTGGCCAGGCTGGTCTCGAACTCCTGACCTCAGGTGATCCACCTGCCTCGGCCTCTCAAAGTGCTGGGTTTACAGGTGTGAGCCACCATGCCCAGCCTGGATCAATTTTTTGACTCTGTTTTGTTTCATTAATCTGTATGTCTGTCTTGATGCCAAAACCATATGGTCTCGATAACTGTAGTTTTATAGTCCTGAGATCGTGGGTTCTTTACATTCTCATGTAAATTTTGGAATCAACTTGTCCATTTCTACAAAAATCTAGGTGGGATTAAAACAGTGTTCAGCTAGATTGCTTTCCTTTCTTTTAAAAATAAAATCTGATAATCTCTTTTAATTAGAAAGTTTAGCTATTTACATCCATTATGATGACAGTATGTATTGATTTTGTTTGTGCTTTCTGTTTTACTTTTTCTGTACTTTCTTCTTTTTTTTTTTTTTAAACTCCTTTTGAGGAGATTGACATTTTTCCTCTTTTTCCCCTCTCTGTTGGTTTGGAAATTACATGTCTACTTTCTGTTTTCTTAGTGGTTACTCTTGAATTTTTACAGTGAATAATTCCATTATTCAATATCAACTAGCCTCCCGAACAATACAGAAATCATAGAACATTTTGACTGTCATTACATCCCTCTTGACTTGTATGCTATTTGTTGTAATGCAGTTTCTTTTTTAAATCTACCCACATTATTATTTTATATGGACTATGTTTGTTTTAATTTATCTACAGGTTTGCCAAATTTTGGCCCACCGTTTCTTCTTCTCAAACCTACATTCTGAGATTCTTTCATTCTTCTTGAAATCCTGTGTATTCTAGATGTGCCTTTGATGAAGGTCTCTTAATGGTGAACAATCTCCATTTTTTTAAATTTGGAAATCTTTTATCTGTCTTGTTCTCATTTTACTAATATAATTTTATTTCATACACAATTCAAAGTTGGCACTTACCTTTTTTCCACAACACTTAAAGATACAATCCTACTTTTTCATGTTGTTGTTGAAAAATGTATTATCTAATTGTCGTTTCTTTTAGGGCTTCTGTCTTTTCTTACTGTAATTTTGGTGTTTTAGAGTTTCCTAAAAATATGCTTTTTAATAAAATCCTGCTGGCTGATTGTGTTTACTGTGTCTGGATTTATAGCCTTCATCAGTTCTGGAGAATTCTCAACCATATTCAATGACTGCTGCTTCATTTTCTCGTTTCTCTTCCTAGGATTTCCAAATTTTTCCAAGGCTAGACCTCAGTGTGTCCTCCATTTCTCTCTCTTTTTTAAATTGTGGTAAAGTATACATAACAAAATTTACCATTTTCACCATTTAAGTGTACAGTTCAATAACATTAAATACATTTACATTGATATGCAACTGTCACCACCATCCATCTCCAGAACTTTTTGTCTTCCCAAACTGAAACTGAGTACCCATTAAACAGTAGCTCCCTGTTTCCTCTTCCCCCTAGTTCCTGGCAACCACATTCTGTTTCTGTCTGTATGAGTTTCACTACTCTAGGTTCCCCATATAAGTGGAAACATACAGTATCTGTCTTTTTGTGACTGGCTTATTTCACTTAGCATAATGTCCTCAAGATTTGTCCAAGTAGTAGCATGTGTCATAATTTCTTTCCTTTTTAAGGCTGATTAATATCCCATTGTGTGTTTGTGTGTGTGTGTATGTGTGTGTATATATATATGTATATATATTACATTTTGTCTGTCTGGTCATCCATTGATGAACACTGGAGTTGCTTCCACCTTTTGGCTGTTACGAATAATGCTGTTATGAACATAAGTGTACATATATCTGTTCAAATCCCTGCTCAAATGTAGAAGTCTTATGTTTGACTTCCCACCTGATCTTAGAACTGGTTGAAGAATTTGCCCTCAAGCCACCTCACCTTTCCTAGGTTTCCTTACTCTTCACTGCTCTAGTTTCTCCTCTTTGTGTTGATTTATGGTTCTTGCATATTTTCCTTGCTTTTCACCAAGCCCAGAAATATTTTTCCCTTCTAGCCCAAAATAAAGTTTAGGGAATATTTTTTATAATGATAGATGTGTATTGTATAAATGCATATGCTTTTGATGAATTTCAAGATATTTTGATGAATTCTCAAGATACTTTGAGTATTAAACACTAATAGCACTCAGTGCGTGAGTGATGGGGAACAGCCTGAATCTTTTAACCTCCTGTGTTCAGTTAGTTATTTTTCAAAGAAAGATAAATTACTGGTATAAAACTTTTTTTTTTTTTACTACATAAGCTAAATAATGATCCTTTAGTTAATTGAGGACCTACCAGTTGTAAAATACTTTCAATAATTATATAATGTAACAGAGTGTAGGTGTAAAATTGTCTTAGATTTTCCTTTGACTCTCTTGCTGTAGTTACTGAATTAAGTAAATTCAGTTAAAAACACTGTAACATCCACTACAGTTTTACCAGGAATGATGTGCCAATGAATATCTAACAAAAATAGTCTCTGTTTCACGTAGTTCTTATGTATTACCTTCCTTTGCATATTCAAATTCTTGTAATAACTACCATAGGAAAGGAATGTTACAAGTGAAAGTTAACTAATAGTACAAATAAGGAGCAAAGATATTTTGCAGATATGAGTTTGCAGTTGACTCAGATTTTTTTACAACTTTTCCATATTAGTCCACATCTCTGTTAGTTACAAATGATACCATGGATTAAATATCAAGATCTGCCATGAAAAGCATAGATGAGGAGAGAAAATGTGAAACATAGGGAGTAGGGATTAGAAAAGGGGGGAAGGGGTTCTGAAACTATAGATGAAAAGATATACTGCAGTAAAGTTATTGATTTGTAACTTGACACATTTTACAAGTATGTAAAGGGAGAGGGTATGTAGATCTATATGATAAAGATAATATATAAAGATGCCAAGAGCTTTTGTGACCTAAAATATATTATGAGACATTCAGGAAAGGTTCGTTGACAGAAGAAGAAGAAATACGTATCTTAGAAGATAATGTATGTATGTGTTTTAATCAAACAACTCTCCCCACCCCCAACAGCTATGCATCTCTGAATTGTTTATATATTATCACAAGTGGCACATACTCTTCTCACAAAAAGTTGTGAATTTTGTTTACTTACCAATTACATTTCCTCATAAGTTATTGATTTTTTTAGATTATAGATTACAATGACCCGTAAGATAACTACTTCATTAACTTATTGTGCTTGGGAATGTTTTCAGAGTATACTACTTAATTTCTAATTATTCATATAACTGCTTTTATTGCAGTAAAGTGTGTTGAAATTTTCATGTGCCTTTCTTTAACAGTTTCTTAAATAACATGGAAAATATATTATGTGTCCTCTAATTTTAAATTTTAATGAGACTGCTAATTTTAGTATTAAACATCAATATTTTAAGCAACTGGGTTAAAAATAAATTATGAAAATAAAGAATATACAATGTGTGTATTGTTAGTAGCTTGATTAATGAAATCAGGCTAATTTTTGCACTGAATAATTACATAGTCACATGTAACTGAACATTTTCTTTTTGCATTATTAGAGAAATACAATACAAATGAATTTTTCTTAATTTCTGTTTCTCAGAAAATTTTAAGAGCTTGCATTGAACAAGTGAAAAAGTATCCAGAATTCTATACTCTCCACGAGGTCACCAGCTTAATGGGATTCTTCCCATTCAGAGTAGAGATGGGATTAAAGTTAGAAAAAACTCTTCTTGCATTGGTAAGATTTATCATCAGAGGATATAAGCTTTTTTTTGCCCAAAATATCATACATATGTGTGTATGTGTATACACGTATATATATACACACACATATATATACCTTGTGTGTGTGTATATATATATACATATATATTTTTTTTGGGGGGGGAGACAGAGTCTCACTCTTGTCACCTGGCATGTAATGGCATGATCTCAGCTCATTGCAACCTCTATCTCCCAGGTTCAAGTGATTCTCCTGCCTCAGTCTACCAAGTAGCTGGAATTACAGGTGCCCGCCACCATGCCTGGCAAATTTTTCTATATTTAGTAGGAAATGGGGATTTCACCATGTTGGCCAGACTGGTCTCGAACTCCTGACCTCAGGTGATCCACCCACCTCAGCGTCCCAAAGTGCTGGTATTACAGGAGTGAGCCACTGCCCCTGGCTCATGTATACTTTATATAGACATTATATTTAAATGTTAAGCAATAATTAGGTGACTTTAAAAATATGTAATACCAATCTGTTTCCCTTTGTTTTTATTCTATGGATACAAATACTTGATGTTTTTTAAAATGCCACTACTTTGTTCCTTGATTTTCTTTTCTTACCACCCAATCTGAATGCCCCTGAATACAAGCAGAAAGCCCCTTTTTTTAATGGGATTTTATTTACAAACATATTGAAAGTAAGTGTGTGGAGAGGATATTTTGGAGTTTCTACCATCCCCTGTTATGATTTGTGTCTCCTAAAAGGAGAAGATAGACTTTAAAGTGGCAGGAAAAATTCTATGAAACTGACCTGGCATGATGGCTCATGCCTGTAATTCCAGCACTTTGGGAGGCCGAGGCAGGCGGATCACTTGAAGTCAGGAGTTTGAGACCAGCCTGGCCAACATGACAAAACCCCGTTTCTACTGAAAACACAAAAATGAGCTGGGCGTGCTGACACACCTGTTATTCCAGCTATTCAGGAGGCTGAGGTGACAGAATTGCTTGAACCCAGGAGGCAGAGGTTGCAGTGATCTGAGATCGTACCACTGCACTCCAGCCTGGGCAACAGAGAGAGACTTAGTCTCAAAAAAAAACCACAGGTAGTGGTTGTCAAGCAAAAATATTAATATCTTGGCATGAAGTTTCTAAATCTGATGTTTACATTTAGTAGAATGATAAATTTCAAGTTAACAATTTCATATGATGAAAGATACTTTTCTTAGAAAAAAATACATTGCAATTTTTGCAATAAAATGATTACTATTTTTCATATTTAGGGCAGTGTAAAATATGTGAAAACAGTATTTCCCTCAATGCCTATGAAATTGCAGCTCTCAAAAAGCGATATATCTACCATCGAAATGTCAGAACAAACAGCTGAAGCTATGCATTATGTAAGTACCAAGGCAGCATTGGATCTTCCTAAATAATCTTTTATATCTCACAAAATATATCTAACCCGATTGTCCTAAAGTCTCCTTTCTGACTTTTTTTGTTCTTTACTTTATTGAAGAAATTTTCAATAAGTATAACCAAGTAACAAATTACTTGTTGTTTTTCAGGATATTAGTAAAGATCCAAATGCAGAGAAGCTTGTTTCCAGATATCACCCTCAGATAGCTCTAACTAGTCAATCATTATTTACCTTATTAAATAATCATGGACCAACGTACAAGGAACAGTGGGAAATTCCAGTGTTTATTCAAGTAATACCTGTTGCAGGTTTGTGATTTGCTATGTCAAATAATGCTCTCAAAAAAGAGAGGTGGGACCGTGTGTTCTCACTCATAAACAGGAGTTGAACAATGAGAATGCATAGGCACAGGGAGGGAAACAACACACACCGGGGCCTTTCGAGGGGTGGGGGGCAAGGGGAGGGAGAGCATTAGGACAAATACCTAATTCGTGCAGGGCTTAAAACCTAGATAACAGGTTGGTAGGTACAGCAAACCACCATGGTACATGTGTACCTATGTAACAAACCTGCACATTCTCTACATGTATCCCCAACTTAAAGTAAAATTTAAAAAAAGAAAAAAAGAGAGAGGTTGGAACCATTTCATTTCAGCTGTCTAAATATAGGTGGTCAGTTGTGAGATACCAAAGCACTGATTTGAGGAGGACATAAGTTTGACACTTACATTCAGTAAAACTGTTTATGTATAAAGCTACTATAGGCTCAGCACTACTAAATGAATTAATTAGGTCTATAGCACTTGTAGTTGTATTTAAGGGTGAGAGCGACAAAATGATGGCATAGGGTGGCCAAGAAATACATGAAATGGTCAGGTTGTTCTGTCTTTCACGGAAATGAAAGGAACGTAGTACTTTAGTAGACAACCTCAAATGGGTGAATTTCCATGACTTATTTACTTGTCTGTTACTGGAATTTGGAATTACAGTAAGTCTATACATATAAGTGTAGGGTAGTCTGTCTTTCAACAATAAAATTAATATTTGCATATTAATTCCTGTATATAAGAAATTATTTCCCTCCTGTTTTGATTCATATTTAGTTTTTTATTTTTTAAATACCTTTCAGAATTAATATTATATGTTACAGC
The DNA here is from genome assembly GCF_008728515.1 of Papio anubis. Classification (NCBI taxonomy): domain Eukaryota; kingdom Metazoa; phylum Chordata; class Mammalia; order Primates; family Cercopithecidae; genus Papio; species Papio anubis. The sequence goes on from NC_044982.1 coordinate 128,571,885, forward strand.
ATAAATATAATAAGTGAAAGATTATGTCTATTGAAACAAAACTACAAATTAGAGTTAAATGTAATATATTCTCTGTGGTAAATATTTCATCATTTTTTGCAAGTTCCTGTAAGAAACTGAGTAATAATGACAGTAAGAATATAACAGTAAAAACCAGAAATCCTTTTTAAACATTGTTAGAAAGACATTTTTCTTCTGCCAGTTGGATTTTCTTGCCCTTAGATTTCTAAAGGACTTGAATATCTTCTAGTCTAAGGGTAGCAAATATATGGGACATGTGCTGCCATTCTCCTGTGTCTCTTTGTTTGGTGATCTTTATGTCATATATCCTGTTTTTAAAAAATATATCATGATTAGATGCTAATGACCTCTTTCTTTGGTTTCTGTTTTAAGGTTCAAAACCGGTTAAAGTAATATATATTAATTCACCACTTCCCCAAAAGAAAATGACTATGAGAGAGAGAAATCAAGTCTTTCATGAAGTTCCATTAAAATTTATGATGTCCAAAAACACATCTGTTCCAGTCTCTGCAGTCTTTATGGACAAACCTGAAGAGTTTATATCTGAAATGGACGTATGTAATTTTTTTTTTCCCCTAAGGGGAATGTACTTGTTTATCCTTTTGAAGCGTAAAGTTTTATTGCAAATCCCTAAACCTAGTAGTTAAAAATACAAGCTTTAGATTCAAACTTAAATTGAATTTCAAGTCTAGGTAGACTTTAGGCAACTAACTTAACCTCCCTCAGCCTCAGTTTTCTCTTTTCATACATGAAAGCAAGTAGTACCTACTTGACAAGGTTATTATGAGGGTTAAGTTTGATATTTTATGTTGAAGGGTGAGCACAGTTTTTAGTTATGTATGTAGTGAAAACTCATTGATGGTGGTGGTTAATGTGAGGTTTTGTTTAATTGGTCTCATTCATATTCAAGAGCTTTATTTTTTTGAGATGGAACCTCGCTCTGTCACCCAGGCTGGAGTGCGGTGGTACAATCTCTGCTCACTGCAACCTCCGCCTCCTGGGTTCAAGCGATGCTCCTGCCTCAGACTCCCGAGTAGCTGAGATTACAGGTGTGCACCACCATACCCGGCTAATTTTTTTGTATTTTTAGTAGAGACAAGATTTCACCATGTTGGCCAGGCTGGTCTCAAACTCCTGACCTCAGGTGATCCACTCGCCTCAGCCGCCCAAAGTGCTGGGATTACAGGTGTGAACCACTGCATCTGACCCATATCTAAGTTTTTAAGTGTGAAAAGGAACAGATGAGTTTAATTTGATTGGTACAGAAAGTATTTGGCCAGATTGTTAATCTTAAGTATACTTAGTAGCTGTGTGACCTTGGGCAGATTACATAATATCTCTGTGTCTAGTTTGCTTATCTGTAAAATGGGCATCATGATATTACCTAACTCATAGGATTGTTCAGGTTTAAATGAATTTATACATACAAAGCATTTAGAGTAACACTTGGCACTCTGTAAATATTAGCTTTTATTATTCTGTATTGTAAAATATTTTTTCCATGATTTTTAAATACATTGTTTATAGAGAACTGGATTCATTCATTCCATAAGTTTTTATTGAGCAGATACTATTCTATACAGGGAGGAAGCAGCAGTGAATAAAAACAAAACCTATTTTCCCTCAGACCTTAAATAAGTGGTAGAGGGCCCAAATACAGTAAAAAAGCAGGTAGTGGTAAATGCTATGGAGAAAAATAGAGTAGGCTAAGGGGAAATAGAGATATGGGTGGGGAAGGGGTCATTTTATATTCATGATTAAGAAGGCTTTTCTGAGGACAGGAAATGTGAACAGAGACTTGAGTAAAATGAGGAAGCAAACAAAAGTTTAAAATATAGAAATGTTTTTATTGTACTTAAGAGCTCATACAATTTTAAGGATATTGGCCTTTTGGTTTTTATATTTGTTTATGTTTTTCTCTTTGCCATTTGCCTTTTTATATTTTTATGATACACATGTCATAAAGCACTTTTAACTTTTGTTTTCTTCTTACACATTTTACTTTTAAAACTCTGCCTACAACTTATATTGAGGTGAATGTCAGGCAGTAACAAGAAGAAACATGAGGTAGAAGAAGGATAAAAATTGACAGTGGCTTCTTTCAATAATGGTAGGCCAGGTAATTGGGACCCTCCTTTTATTGATGACATCTAAAAAAAGCTGGACAGATACTAAAATGTCTTTCTTAGAAGCATGAAAAAGCTAACAAGATAGTGAGGAATTGTAGGGCTGAGGTACTGAAGAAGACAGGATTCCTAGAAGGTCAGCCTATTACTTAGGGTTATTTTTGCCTTGGATTATATTTGCCAGTTCTGAAGAGGCAACTAAGAAAATGAACTGTGCTTTTGGCAGCATCATAAGACTAGAGGGATAAAAGGAAAAGTTCAGTTTTCCACCAAGGGCCTGGACCCCAAAGGGGCTGCACCTCAGGAGTCAGGGTGAAGCAGAAGTAAATGAGCCTTCTCTGAGATTGTAGCCTGAGTTTTCAGGCCCTGAACTTGGAGTAAAATGCTTTTTCTACATTGCAGGTGTCTTCAAACACCTAGGAAAGTAACTAAAAATGAGAGAAGAATAATGCATTTTTTTGTAGCCTCAAATTATTATACCTCTTAATGTCTATTAGCCTAATTTTTGTTGCTAAGTATTCTGTGATTATTTTGATTTCTGTAGTCCAACAATTTGGAATGTTTTTAAATTTCCAAGTGCTTGAGTTTATTGTTTGTTAACATTTTTCTTAATGATATCTAATTTTATTTCCTTCTGAACATAGAATAAGACTTTATCAGATTCTGCTTTGGTCTATATTGAGATTTTCTTTGTATATTAATTTGTAGTCCATTTTTTGAAATGCCCTTTGGATTCTTGGGGGAAGGGAAAAGGTTTATCTTTGTAATCTGTTTACATATATATTTTCAATCTTTCATATATATTCTCATTATTTAATATTATTCATACCTTCTGTATTTTTTTATTTTTTACTTAGAGACAGTATCTCATTGACCTGGTATAATTATATTTCTGTCAAATTTTTCTTTTATTTTTCAGTTTATGTAATAAAAATTTATGACCACTATCTGTTTACCATGGATTTTCTCTTTTTTCAAACTAGCATTTCTCCCTTTTCTATCTAACGCTTTTTGCCTTGAATTCTGCTTTGTCTAACACTTACACTGCTATTCTTCCTCTTTTTATCTCTTGATGGCATCTGTAGTTGTTTTGTTTTTAACCTTTTTGTGTAGGAATGCCTCACATAAGCAGCATATAGTTTAATTTTACTTTATTACTGAATTTGGTAGTCTTTTAGTAGGAATTACCATTCACTAGCTACCATTTACTGAGAGGTTACTTACTATGTGACAGGCACTATGCCAAGAGATTTTCTATATATAATTTCTCACTTAATCTTTAGAACAAATCCAAGAAGATGCCCCTGCTATACCTGTTTTAGAGATGAGGCAGTTGAAGTTCAGCGAGGTTAAGTAACTTACATGAGTTGATCTTTCTTACTCACTACTGATGGCTGTTAGAACCCTTCTCTTAAATCCTGCACTGTAAGGCTAGTGGATGTACATAACCAATTACCAAATTTCTACGGTATTTAAAGTGCTCTGTCAGATTGAAGAGAGATCTTCTGGTACTTGTCTCCTTGTAGAGGGGACAATGTATTCCTGAATAAGTTAAAGCTGTGTATAGTTTTTCCATTACCAAAACAGCACATGAAAAACAACATTTATGACTTCATGTCTCAGAATACAATAAACCACCTTCTGTCCATTTCTGCCCCATCTTTTGTTGCTGAGAGTTGTTTTCCCTGAGTAGTTGTGGAAAGAAAGTCACTGGTTGATACTAAGGGTGCACTAGAAGCTGGCAACACTTCTCTGGCTGCATTAGAAAGCAGCGCCCTCACAGTGGCAGGGGGACTTTCCTCCTGGTCAGCTAAGACCAAGTGTCTCTGCAAGAGTCTATAGAGTAGACATAAATGAAAATCTACCTCCCGTTTGGCTCTACATTTCTTTTTTGTGGTCTTGTCTATTTTTTTTTTTTTTTTTGATTAGTTGAAATTCCTCTTGAGATGTAGTAGTTCGTAAATGTTCCATTTCTTGTGCTATTACAACTTGGCAAATTTGCCTGTTATCATGAACATTTCAATGGGAAGATAAGGTTAATAATAGTTGGCAGTAGTTTGTTGTCATCTTAAGCAAGAACCTTTTATAACCATTAGACTTTTCTTTCTACTTTAAAAGAGCATGAAGTATGTATGAGAGGGATAGGGACATTAAGAGATAGGTAGGGTAGCTTGAAATTTTTACTAATACTTTACCAATTTATTTACTTAAGATGTCCTGTGAAGTCAATGAGTGCCGAAAAATTGAGAGTCTTGAAAACTTGTATCTGGATTTTGATGATGATGTCACAGAACTTGAAACTTTTGGAGTAACCACCACCAAAGCATCAAACTCACCAAGTCCAGCCAGTACTTCCACAGTACCTAAAATGACAGATGCTCCTACAGCCCCCAAAGCAGGAACTACCACTGTGGCACCAAGTGCACCAGACATTTCTGCTAATTCTAGAAGTTTATCTCAGATTCTCATGGAACAATTGCAAAAGGAGAAACAGCTGGTCACTGGTATGGATGGTGGCCCTGAGGAGTGCAAAAATAAAGATGATCAGGGATTTGAATCATGTGAAAAGGTATCAAATTCTGACAAGCCTTTGATGCAAGATAGTGACTTGAAAACATCTGATGCCTTACAGTTAGAAAATTCTCAGGAAATTGAAACTTCTAATAAAAATGATATGACTGTACATATGGTACATGCTGATGGTGAAAGACCTAATGTTCTGGAAAACCTAGACAGCTCAAAGGAAAAGACTGTTCAATCAGAAGCAGCTAAAACTGAAGATACAGTTCTCTGCAGCAGTGATACAGATGAGGAGTGTTTAATCATTGATACAGAGTGTAAAAATAATAGTGATGGAAAGACAGCTGTTGCGGGTTCTAACTTAAGTTCTAGACCAGCTAGTCCAAATTCTTCTTCAGGACAGGCTTCTGTAGGAAAGCAGACTAATAGTGCTTGTAGTCCAGAAGAGTCATGTGTTTTAAAAAAACCTATCAAACGAGTATATAAAAAATTTGATCCAGTTGGAGAGATTTTAAAAATGCAGGATGAGCTCTTAAAGCCAATTTCCAGAAAAGTACCCGAATTGCCCTTAATGAATTTAGAAAATTCTAAACAGCCTTCTGTTTCTGAGCAATTGTCTGGTCCTTCAGACTCCTCTAGTTGGCCGAAATCTGGATGGCCTTCTGCATTTCAGAAGCCAAAAGGACGTAAGTAAATATTTACAAAGAGCTTACAGCGTTTTACTTGTTCTTTTTCCTTAGGTTTTTCTCCCTCATTCCTTTACTTTGTTACAACCTGTTTTGTAATTGTCATATAGTCATTGATAATTCATTTTTTCAGTCTATTGATCAGTATTTCAGCTTCCAAAATGTCCTCTCTAGATATGTATACAAAGGCATATGGGTCTTGTGACTTGTGTTTATGTAGCATGTACAGTGACTGCTAAGCTATAGTAAAGTGATTTGTCAAACTGATGAAGGGTAAGTGCATCCAGAATAATCATAAACATTGATTGATTTAAAAATTATTTATACTTGGTGTTGGACTGCAGTTTTATACTTTTTGGTTTTGTGAAATCTGCTCCTCAGCTCTGCCTAGATTAGGAATAGCATTTCTTTTTAAACTCTTTTTCTTTTCTCACATTGTATGCTGTCTCACGAATTTATACTTTGCCTAGAGTTCGTCGTGAAGGTTAAAAGGAGAAGAACCTTAAAGCTAGGATTTCAGCTCTTACTGCAGTTCCAGTAAAAGTAAACAGAAATGGTAATAGTGTGAAGGTCCATTAGGCAGAGAAGTAGAGAATTAAAGATGATAGAAGTTTTAAAATAGGTAATTGAATTGTTATATCCTTGATTATGCTGGGTAAAGAGCTAATATATTTTAAAAATGAGAAATACTATTTTTAAAGGTTTGCCGTATGAACTTCAGGACTATGTTGAAGATACATCGGAATACCTAGCTCCTCAGGAAGGAAATTTTGTGTATAAGTTATTTAGCCTGCAAGACCTGTTGTTACTTGTACGCTGCAGTGTCCAAAGGATAGAGACAAGACCACGTTCTAAAAAACGGAAGAAAATCAGAAGAGTAAGTTGTTATTCGTGGAGTTAGAATGTGATCACGTAAATAATCAACAGATACTTAACATGCCATTACTATGAAGTTTAAATTGCTGAGCACTCTTAGTAGTATCTTCAGGTTGAATTTTGTTTTTTTGTTTTTTTACTAAAATACTGAGATCAATTTTAATAAGGGAAAGTGTTTCTATATAGTAGCCATAAATGCTGGTAACATTCATGCTTGGAATATACAAATTGAGCAGCCCTAATCCAAAATTCAAAATGCTCCAAAGTTTGAAAGCTTTTGAGCTCTCACATGGTATCCCAAGTGGAAAATTCCACCACACGTGACCTCATATGATGAGTCACAGTCCAAAATCCAGTCAAAACTTGGTTTCATTTGTAAAATTATATAAAATATTGTATAAAATTACCCTCAGGCTCTATGTATATGGTGGGTATGAAGCATAAATGAGTTTTGTGTTTAGACTTGAGTCCTGTCCCCAAGATATCTCATTATGTATATGTAAATATTCCAAAATCTGAAACACTTCTGGTCCCAGGCATTTCAGATAAGGGATACTCCACCTGTGTAAACTTTATAAAAAACTGCATCATCATAGATTACATCTAGATTGGCACATATATTCCTGTTTTCTCTGGGAATTTGGATTTCCGTTATTACATGCGAACTCGAGCTCTTTTCTGTCTTTCTTTGGGGCTCTTTCTTGACTTGCTTTAGAAGTCCAAGTAGAACTTTTGAAAGATGGCCTTTCACACACATTTAAGGTCTTTTCAGGATTGTTAGAAGACCAAATCTCTTCCTTTCTTTTTCTCCCTGTTGTTTCTTTTGGGTTTGATATAAATATTTTCCTCAGGAAAAAAATGTATACTGCAATTTGAGTAATTACTTCTTTTAATAATTTTTCGTATTTGAAATTCTCTTTCAGATTAGTTTGCATTTTTTTGTGTATGACTGCTGAATTCTGATAAAGGGAATCTTCTATATTATAATTGAGTATGTAACATTAAAGTGTGTTTCCTTTAATTTTTCTTGAGGATTTTTTCTGTTGTATATATTTGTCACAGTACACATTTGAAAAAACAAGTTTTGGTGTCTCTGTCTCTTGTTACCTAACTTACTGCCCAATAAGAATCATCACTGACCACTTTGAATGTCAGTGTGTTTTGAGGTAGGGATCAGGTGAATCCAGACTAGTGATGTTCTAGTATTGATTCTTGTGGAGTACTTCCTGACTACTGTATCATATTAAAGAATAACTGGGCCGGGCGGTGTACCTCACGCCTGTAATCCCAGTACTTTGGGAGGCTGAGGTGGGTGGATCACGAGATCAGGAGATCGAGACCATCCTGGCTAACATAGTGAAACCCCATCTCTACTGAAAATACAAAAAATTAGCCAGGTGTGGTGGCGGGCGCCTGTAGTCCCAGCTACTCGAGAGGCTGAGGCAGGAGAATGGTGTGAACCCGGTAGGCAGAGCTTGCAGTGAGCCGAGATCGCACCACTGCACTCCAGCCTGGGCAACAGAGTGAGACTCCGTCTCAAACAAAAAAAGAGAAAAAAGAAAATGTTGTAAGTAGTACTATTTAAACTAGTTAGGTAAAAGTACATCCCCCATCAGTGTTTCCTACCTAAAAACCAACTTACTTAAATAGAGCTTTGAAATACTTAGAAGTCTCTTCAACCTCTGCTGTCCAAGAACTTCATCTCTTCTTTGTTTTTCCTTGGTTCTTCAATTATTTTAGTTGTCATTTTAGTTTCCAGTATCATTTATGTTTCCTTACCAAAACTCTGCTTAATAAGAGTTGCACTTTAAAGGAGAACTTAAAACATCAGCCAGTCTAAAGTGATGGGATAAAATAAAGAGTCTAGGCCAGGCACAGTGGCTCACGCCTCTAATCCCAGCTCTTTTGGAGGCCGAGGCAGGTAGATCACCTGAGGTCAGGAGTTCAAGACCAGCCTGGTCCACGTGGCGAAACCCCATCTCTACTAAAAAAAATATAAAACTTAGCCGGGCGTGGTGGTGCACCTGTAAACCCGGCTGCTCGGGAGGCTGAGGCAGGAGAATCCCTTGAACCCGGGAGGTGGAGATTGCAGTGAGCTGAGGTTGTGCCATTGCACTCCAGCCTAGACAACAAGAGTGAAACTCCATCTCAAAACAAAAGAATAATAAAGAAGCTAATTTGAACCACAAGATAAAACAGAATTTTCTGAGTTCGTTACATGATTATGAAATCCACACCCAGGAACTTTGGATGATTTCATAATATCTATTACTGTCTGTCTCAGTTAACCAAGTATCCTAAGTGCTTTATGTGAAAAATTGGAACAGAACCAAGAAAAACTTTTACTTGGGGAGCCACTTATCAAGGGAAAAAAATAGTAAATTTTATTTTTATAGTATGAAAATTTTGATTATCCTTAAATTTTTTTTTTTTTTTTTTTTTTTTTTTGAGACGGAGTCTCGCTCTGTCGCCCAGGCTGGAGTGCAGTGGCCGGATCTCAGCTCACTGCAAGCTCCGCCTCCCGAGTTCACGCCATTCTCCAGCCTCAGCCTCCCGAGTAGCTGGGACTACAGGCACCCACCACCTTGCCTGGCTAGTTTTTTTTGCATTTTTTTAGTAGAGACGGGGTTTCACCGTGTTAGCCAGGATGGTCTCGATCTCCTGACCTCGTGATCCACCCGTCTCGGCCTCCCAAAGTGCTGGAATTACAGGCTTGAGCCACCACGCCCGGCTGATTATCCTTAAATTTTTACTTCAATTTTGGGATACTAAGCAAAGATGAAATGTTCAGGCCTTTTTTTCCCCTGGCTTCCTGGAGATGGCAGTAGAATACATACAGAAATTAAAACTGGTTTTAAGACTTGGTTTTATAGATAGAGTAGTTTATCAAAGAAAATCTCCCAAATTATTTGCTTTTCAGAAATAATACATATTTTTAAATTTTAAAAAATATATGGAATTAACTCTGTTACTCATTTCTGATCCAGAAATGTGATCCTTTTTCTCAGTCAACTTTTTTCTTAACTCTGCTGTAAACTAGCTATGTGTCCTTGAGAAAATTTCATTCATTCTTTTTTTAAAAGAGACAAGAGTCTTGCTCTGTTGCCCAGGCAGGAGTGCAGTAGCACGATCATAGCTTACTGCTTCCTTGAACTTCTGTGCTCAACTGATTCTCCCACCTCAGCCTCCTGAGTAACTAGGACTGTAGGCTTGTGCCACATGCCCAGCTAACTTTTTTTTTTAATTTGTTATAGAGTCAGGGTCTTGCTAGTTTTTCCAGGCTAATCCTGAACTCCTGGCCTTAAGTAATCTTCCCACCTCAGCCTCCCAAAATGCTGGGATTACAGACTTGAGCCATTACACCTAGCCTGAGCAAATTTCTTTATCTCGACCTTGTATTTGCCCTAAAGTTAAGAGAGACTAAATCATATGCAGATAACCATTTGCTAGATTATATAGTAAAATGCTTTTAATGATAAAATTATCCTAATCCCATTTAATTTTGTTTTTAATTGAGAAGACACACTGGAGGCCTTACCTCCTGAAAATATGGTCCCTGAAACAATAGCTTGTTATTAATGCAAAACCTTGGACTCTACCCCAGATTCTACATTTTAACAAGATCACCAGATTTCTCACATGCACGTAGTTCAGGGGCAATCACATGAAACCGCACTTACTGTTGATAACAAAAATATTAGTGGATTTGAATCATTCTTACCACCAACATTGTGCCAAGCCCACTCTTTCAAGAATTAAGAAATATTTATGAAATATTTTCAAATCTGCAAATGGTAACATCTTAGTATAATTTCAAAAGTACTAATTAGCCTTATCAGTGCAAGTTAAGTACCTTAAATCATGTGTTTCTCTTTCTGCAACTGGAAATAGACTCCTGTTAAGAGCAGAGTTTTCTTTGAAGATACAGCATAAGCACAGTGAACAACATGTATTTCTTTGCTTATGCTCCCTTAGACCAGTAATAGGTACAGTCATTTTACTTATGTAGTGTCCTGACCAGTGAATTTGGATGGATAATTTGTCAGATACTTCATGTCTGAAATAAAGCCGTTAAATTGAAGATAATGACAAACAGGTTTTAATGTAGGCATTATTGCTCTTTCATTTGTAGGATGAAACAAGCTGCTCAGAGTATTTGAGCCTGAGACAGTGTGACTCATGCTTTAAAGGAGCAAAAAAATTCTACCTTTTTTATCCTCTTGAGAATGACTAGTAAAAAAGTCAGTCCTTCCCAGCATCTAGCTTTGAGCCTTTGGGCAACTATGTATGATAGGCTCTGTTGCAAGGATTCTGCTGTCATTCACATTCCCTGACAAATCAAACCTTGCCTATGTGGGGAGGTATGTCAATTTTGGTCAGAAATGGGAATGGTGAGGAGAGATCTCTTTTATCCATCCAACTTTTGGCACCAAACATTCTTCTATCCATCAGGCTTGAATGTATCCATCTTACAGTGTGAATCCTGCTGTAACTGAAAGGATGAAATAAGATTGCCCTGAAAGCATTCTGAAAGTGGCAAAGTTGGATAGGCAAATGTATTTATTATTAATAGTAAATTAGTAGAGCTTTGAAAAAGTATAATCTTGCATTGCAGCAATTTCCAGTTTATGTACTACCAAAAGTAGAGTATCAAGCTTGTTATGGAGTTGAAGCTCTGACTGAAAGTGAACTTTGTCGCTTATGGACTGAAAGTTTATTGCATTCCAACAGCTCGTTTTATGTTGGTAAGTTATACAAAAGTCTTTGTTCTCCTTTTTAATTTCCTTGTAAATTACATACTTGTAAATTCAATTATGAATACTTCTATTCTGCACTTTTTTACTTTAGTTTTTATGTATGTATGTGTTTATTTTTAGACAGGGTCTCACTCTGTTACCCAGGCTGGAGTGTAGTCATGTGATCATAGCTCACTGTAACCTCAAACTCCTGGCCTCAAGTGATCCTCCTGCTGCAGCCTTCCAAGTAGCTGGGGCTGCCGGCATGTGCTACCGTGCCCAGCTAATTTTTTTGTTTTTTATTGAGATGGGGTCTCATTATGTTGCCCAGACTAGTCTTGAACTTCTGGCCTCAAGCAATCCTCCTACCTTAGCCTCCAAGAGCTCTGATATTACAGGGATGACCTACCATGCTGACCTATTTTAGAAACACTTATTTAATAGTATAATCAAAAATATACATTTGTTTTCTAAAACAAGCTTCTTTTAAGGGTACTGTTTAATTGGTTAACTGTTGATCTATACATTTATTTTGAAATTTTCTTATAATGACACTGCTTTTAAAACCTCAAATATTTTGATGAAATGACTTTTTCCTTTGTTTTTGTTTTGTTTTTCTGGGGCATGGGGATTAGGCTGGAATTCAATTTGCATTGGCTCAGTTCATGTACAGTTAACATCCTCACATAATAGATTACTTACTAGGCATTATTGGTAGTATTTCCTCCCACTGGAATGTCCAGTATCGAACATCTCAATGCATCCCATAAATCTCAATCCCTCCTAATCATCTCAGACTACTCCTCTGTGTAGTCTTTTGCTTCTTTGATCTCTCAGTGCGGTCTTTTACTTCTCTGTGAATTGTTACTTTGTACTTTATTGTTCTCTCTTAACACCTATCCCTTCTTCCTGTTAAACAATAAACAGCTTAAGGTCAGAGTCTGATAAAATTCTGTATTGAGTTTAATAAAATTTTGTATTATAGTGGTTAGCTTGATTGCTTGTATGTAATAAATGCTATGAGGGTGTGTTTCTTAAAGAAAGGTTATTCACTTAAAATGTTTTTCCTGTTTTGGTTAATCAGTATTTTGTTTTCATGTTTTATGAGCGTATTAAGTAGATAATTGATTCTTTCTGCGTAACTCAAAAAAGGAAGTAGCTAAATGCACTAATTGGTGATATGCTGCCTCCCTCCTCTTCCTTCATACACATACTCGAAGTTTTTGTAGTAATTTTCAGTCTATAACCAGAATTTCAATGTTCCTCCAAAGACCTCACAATCTCAATGTTAGCTACTTGAATGCAATTTGCCAGCCACATCATTTTAGGAAAGGACCAAATAAAAACTTATGAGTGAAATTTTGTTTAAAGTACTGACAGAGAACGGAGATTCATGACCAAAAAAAAAAAAAATTTAAGGGTTCAGTTTTTAAATGTACAGTTTAATGTCAACTGTGTGGATTACTTCATCTTAATTATTTTTTAAAATCCTAAGTAATCCTAACTGCTGATTATTCTCTGTGAATCCTATCCTCTTGTAAGCCTTTCATTTCAATGTACTGGGATAGTATTTTTGGCTTCTGTGCCAAGTGTTTGGTGAAAAGCATATATTGTATGGTTGTGGGATTTTGGTTTGTTTGGGGTTTTTTGGTGGGGTGTAGGTATGCGGGGGCGATATGTTTTAAAACACTATTTTAAAAACATCTGAGTTTTTGAGTTTTTTAAAATGTTGTTATAATACCCTTTTAATTTAAGGAAGATGTTCAAGAAAAATCACTTGAAGTGCTTTTAAAAGTGGAGATTGCTGGCCCCACCCTGGAGTGTCTGATTTACTAGGTCTGTACTGGGACCTGAGACTTTCCCAGGTGGTACTGATGCTGCTAGTTTAGGGACCACACTTTGAGAATCAATTCTATAGCTTATAGTCTCTTTTTCCAGTAGAATAAACACACTTGTGATTTGTTTGTTCGCTTTGCTTTGCTATAAACATGTTCCCCACTTTCCCTAGTTGCAGTACTCTTTTTATCTTTTCCCTATAAAAACTTCAGGATTTACTCCTTTAAGACAATTTCCCACATAGTCTCATCGCAACTTCTGCATCCACCCTCCAACCCTATAATATTTATCAATCCTATATAGTTGACATACAGGCAGCCCTCACTTGGCTCACAGTTTCAATAAGCACAAGTTTTAGTTATGACTGTGTGTTAACAGTAATTGTATAAAGTATAAGCTTCACTGCTGGCTCTTCAGTCCACAGATCACTACATAAATAACAGGCACATCATGATCAGTGACCAGTCATGTCACTTCTTTCAAAGTCTGTTTATAATTGGTTATTGTGTACCCATTGAGCTCATGCACAGAAAGCAGAGTGTGCAGTTGTGTTGACTCTTTGTCTCCCAGTGATACACCCATGTGATATTTTACCAAAGTAGGTAATCAAAAGAATCGGCCAACAAATATTAAAGCAAAGCAAAGAAACAAAAGGGGATACTGCCAGAAGTGAAATTTGAATGGAACATAAATGGAATTACAGAGGAAATAGCAGAGACTGGGAATGTTGGCACTGCTATTGTTCCAGTGACTCTAGATTTGCTGCTGCCAGACAAACTTAGTGAAAGCGTTGTGACATAAAGGATGAACAAGTGACACTGGCATAAGATTTTACACTAAACAAACTCCTGAAGATAATTTCATGATATTGAGAGCACAAAGGATACAGTGTCGGAAGCTGATCCTTAGGAATATAACGGTTCACCATGGCATTGAAAAGATGCATGCAGCCAGGTGAGGTGGCTCACGCTTGTAATCCCAGCACTTTGGGAGGCCGAGGCGGGTGGATCATTTGAGGTCAGAGTTAAAGACTGGCCTGGCCAACATGGTGAAACCCTGTCTCTACTAAAAATATAAAAAATTAGCTGGGCAGTAGTCACTTGTGCCTGTAGTCCCAGCTACTCAGGAAACTGAGACAGGAGAATCACATGAGCCTGGGAGGCGGAGGTTGCAGTGAGCCAAGATCACACCACTGCACTCCAGCCTGGCCAACACAGTGAGACCCTGTCTCAAAAAAGAAAAAGAAAAGATGCATTCTTCCTAATAACAAGTTGTGCAAGAAGGTAACAAGCACTGTTCAAACTGCTCTTGACTAACGTTTCATAAAGAAATAAAACACTTTAGTGTTTTGAATTAAAGTGTACTAAAATATTTTACTGTTCTGTTCATTTTCCTGTATATTTATGATTGATAGTTTATAGTGTTTTGACAAAAATTTCAAAGGTAACCAAGCAGTTGTAATTTTCCCCATTGATTGTTAAAATTGTAGGGTTTCAGCCTGTATGGTCATTTTTATGGTCCCCACACTGCATGCAAAGCAAGGAATCACTATACACATATGAATGCATGTATGCTTGTATATGTTTATGTGCATATATGTATGAATGAATGCTTATATATAAAGTCTTTATTTTTATTATACATAGATTTTATTTGTCCTCTCTAAATCAGTGCTTTCCAACCTTGATGCAGATAAATATTTGTACAGCACACTGTGATATATAAGAGAGATTGCTTGTAGCTGAAGGGCAATAGCCAGGGAGCTTTTGCCATCCCCAGCATTGCTTAGCTGCCTGAAGGGCTGAGGTGATAAGTATCTGAAGCACATATATATCTTATTTGAGGCCAACAGATTAGAAAGCTCCAATGTTGAGAGAGTTGTGAACTCCTTGAGGAGGTAGATCCTCAGAGCACTTAGTATGGTATTATCTGTATAGTTATTTTTGACAGACCATAATTGACACATACTATAATACTTTTTTAAATGAATTTCTTTCAAAAGGTAAGAACTATTAGTCTTCTCAAAGACATAATTAGTAAATATCTAAAAGTTATGCTTAATATTTCCTTTCTGTGGTTATTAAATCATTACAATGTGTCTTTGTTATTAGAAATGCCACTGTGTAATGAGTGTAATGAGTGTATGAGCATAAAGCAAATGAAAGGGGGCTTGGTAAGAAAATGAAACATTAAATTATGTGCATTTTTAATTGTCCCAGTGATTGACATCAGCTTTCCAGGTAATTTGTTTTGAGACCTAAATATTAGGAGTTAAAAAGATAAAAACAATTTGTTTTCAACATTGATACGTGTTAAATTCTCATCATGCCAGTTGATGTTTTTAACTATGGTACAGTACCTACGATTTTTGTGTTGCCTTGATCATATAACATTTAACCCGGAACTATCTTTTATGTCACTCTTCTTTGGTATATTTCAGGACCTTAGTATCAGCTCTCAACCTGTTTTGTTTTAGAACATATGCATTACTTTTTAAAACAAAAGCATCATATTGAGAATTTGCTGTTTTGTTTTTTGGAATTCTAGATTCACATTGTGTTTGTAAAAAAAAGTAAGAGTCGGGGCCGGGTGCTGTTGCCCACACCTGTAATCTTAGCACTTAGGGAGTCCAAGGCAGGTGGATTGCTTGAGGCCAGGAGTTCGAGACCAGCCTGGCCAACATGATGGAACCCCACCTCTACCAAAAATACAAAAAAAAAAAAAAAGATAGCTGGGAGTGGTGGCACACAACTGTAGTCCTAGCTACTCAGGAGGCTAAGGCACAAGAATAGCTTGAACCTCAGAGGCAGACGTTACAGTGAGCCAGGATCTCGCTATTGCACTCCAGCCCAGGAGACAGAGCAAGACTCTGTCTAAAATAAATAAATAAATGAATAAGACTTTGGCCAGGCTCAGTGACTCATGCCTGTAATCCCAGCACTTTGGGAGGCTGAAGCAGGTGGATCACCTGACGTCAGGAGTTCAAGACCAGCCTCACCAATGTGATGAAACCCAGTATCTACTAAAGATACAAAAAGTTAGCCGGGCCTGGTGGTGGGCACCTGTAATCCCGTCTACATGGCAGGCTGAGGCAGGAGAATCGCTTGAACCCAGGAGGCGGAGGTTGCAGTGAGCCAAGATCATGCCTCTGCACTCCAGCCTAGGCAACAAGAGCGAAACTTTGTCTCAAAAAGTAAGACTTGGAACTGACTGCTTTGATTTTTTTTTTTTTTTTTAACTGTAGGAAATCTTACAGTGTGCTTTAATAAATTTTTTTTTTTTTTTTGAGACAGAGTCTTACTCTGTCGCCCAGGCTGGAGTGCAGTGGCACTGTATCGGCTCACTGCAACCTCCGTCTCCTGGGTTCAAACAATTGTCCTGTGTCAGCCTCCCAAGTAGCTGGGATTACAGGCGCCCACCACCATGCCTGGCTAATTTTTTAATATTTTTAGTAGAGGTGAGGTTTCACTATGTTGGCCAGGCTGGTCTCGAACTCCTGACCTCAGGTGATCTGCCTGCCTCAGCCTCCCAAAGTGCTGGGATTACAGGTATGAGCCACTGTCTCAGCCTAATTAAAAAATATGAAGCCAGATTTTCATAATCTAATTTTTACCTTCAGAACCAAGTGTGTCTTAGAAAGCCCCTGTACATTTGATTTTATCTGCTTGTTTTCATAATATGTACTTATTTCTCCTCACAAACGCCATACAAATGTAACTTTAATAGGAATTAGAAACACCAGTATTTTAATAGTTGTTGTTCATAAATTGTAGGCTTTCAAATGATTTTGTATGTTTGGACATGTGTAAACTTTTATATATTCAGCAAATATTTTAGAATGAATATAAATGTTTTATAATCTGAATTATGTCATTTTAAAATATAGCTGTACTTAAGACTTAATAAAATGTGTATTTCTACTAAATATAAAATTTATTTACAGTTATTAAAATTTATAAAAGCATCTTTAAGGAGACAGGATAACTTGGTTTTTTGTTTTCTAAATAGTGCAATTGCTTGTTCTTTTTAAGTTTGATATTTTATTTTAGGACATATTGATGCATTTACTTCAAAACTTTTTCTGCTGGAAGAAATTACTTCAGAAGAATTAAAAGAAAAGCTTTCAGCACTCAAGTAAGAAAGTTAACTTTGTGGTGAGAATTGAAAAACTTGTTAATGTGATCATTAATTTTTCTTTAAATATTGTTTAAGCTTAAAGTATTTTCAAGACTTTTAATCCTTTTATGTATAGAGGTCTCATTGCACCCAGTTTTGTTTTGTCTTGTTTTTGTTCTTTGTGTTTTTGAGACAGAGTCTCTTTCTGTCACCCAGGCTGGGGTGCAGTGGTGTGATCTCGGCTCACTGCAGCCTCAGCCTCCCTGGTTCAAGGGATCCTCCCACCTCAGCCTCCCGAGTAGGGACTAGGCATGCACCAGCATGCCCACCTCATTTTTGTATTTTTCGTAGAGACAGGGTTTCACCATGTTGCCTAGGCTGTTTTCAAACTCCTGAACTCAAGCAATCTGCCTGCCTCAGGCTCCCAAAATGCTGGGATTACAGGCATGAATCACCATGCCTGAGCAGCAGTATGTTTTGTTTTGTTTTTGTTTATTGATAGATGATGGTTATATATATTTTGGGGTACATGTGATTTTTTTTTTTTTTTTTAGATGGAGTTTCACTCTTTTTCCCCAGGCTGGAATGCAATGGTGCAATCTTGGCTCACTGCAACCTCCACCTCCCGGGTTCAAGCAATTCTACTGCCTCAGCCTCCCGAGTAGCTGGGATTATAGGCATGCACCACCATGCCCAGCTAATTTTGTATTTTTAATAGAGATAGGGTTTCTCCATGTTGGTCAGGCTGGTCTCGAACTCCCGATCTTAGGTGATCTGCCCACCTCGGCCTCCCAAAGTCCTGAGATTACAGGTGTGAGCCACCATACCCAGCCTTACATGTGATATTTTAATACCTATATACAATGTGTAATGACCAAATCAAGATAATTGGAATATCCTTCACCTCAAACATTTATCTTTGTGTTAGTAACATTACAATTCTTCCCTTCTAGCTATTTTGATATATACACTAAATTATTATGAATTGTAATTTCCCTACTATGGTATTGAATACTAGAAGTTACTCCTCCTGTCTAACCCCTTAACCAACTTCTCATTTCTCCCATCCATTTCCTTCTCAGCCTCTTGTAACTGCTATTCTGTATCTCCATGAGATCCACTTTTTTTAGCTTCCACATATGATTGACAGCATGCAGTATTTGTCTTTCTGTGCCTGGTTTATGTAACGACTTCCAGTTCTATCCATGATGCAAATACCAGAATTTCATTTCTTTTTTTTCTCTTTTTTTTTTTTTGAGACGGAGTCTCGCTCTGTCGTGCAGGCTGGAGTGCAGTGGCCGGATCTCAGCTCATTGCAAGCTCCGCCTCCGGGGTTCACGCCATTCTCCTGCCTCAGCCTCCCGAGTGGCTGGGACTACAGGAGCCCGCCACCTCGCCCGGCTAGTTTTTTGTATTTTTTTAGTAGAGACGGGGTTTCACCGCGTTAGCCAGGATGGTCTCGATCTCCTGACCTGTGATCCGCCCGTCTCGACCTCCCAAAGTGCTGGGATTACAGGCTTGAGCCACTGCACCCGGCCAGAATTTCATTTCTTTTATGGCTGAATATACCTCTGTGTGTGTGTGTGTGTGTCTGTAATCACATTTTCTTTATTCATTCATCCATTGATGGAGCCCAGACCCAATTTGTGATCCGTTTATATTATCTCCATCTCCAAATTAAATATAATGCCAGCAGCACCAGCCCTTCTACTTAAGACAAGGGAGGCTACAGCCAAAGTGGCGACTGTGCATGGGAAGCAAACATTTTACTCCATTACAGGAAAGGGAAAGGATAGTACAGTGAAAAACTCTGACAGTCTAACATCTCAAAGTTTGCCCTTCTACTAAGCATTACTATACACGAGACTGAAATGAATTTATCGTGCTCAGAACTGTAAATGTCTAAATGCAAAGGAAAATAACTTACGAATATTATCTCATTTTCATCTCACAAATTCCTAGGAAAGGCTGGTGGTAGTATTATCTCCATTTTTTATATGAGGAAATATTAGAGTGGTGTTCCCTAGAGCACACGGCTAAGCTAGTTGCAGCCTTGGCAGTTAATATGTTTGATTCCTACTTAAGAGAAGAAATGGTTCTGACTTCTACTAGCTGCATAGTTCCAGCCTTCACAGGCTTGACATAGTTTTTTAAGGGTCCCAGATCCAAATTTGAACTCTCTGCCTGCTTCAGTATGTCTGCTTCTATTACAAGGACTGCTTCTCTTGAACAGTAACTCTTTTTTATATATGTGAATAGAAAAGCTTTTCCATACCCTAGTCTGTACCTGCCTTGCTTTTCCCAAAGAAAAACATTTTTCAAAAAAAGAAAGGAGGAGGTCGGGCACAGTGGCTCATGCCTGTAATCCCTGCACTTCGGGAGGCTGTGTCAGGCAGATCACTTGAGGTCAGGAGTTCGAGACCAGCCTGGACAACATGGTGAAACCCCATCTCTACTAAAAATACAAAAATTAGCCAGGCGTGGTGGTGGACACCTGCAATTCCAGCTACTTGGGTGGCTGAGGCAGGAGAATGGCTTGAACCCAGGAGGCGGAGGTTGCAGTGAGCCGAGATCGTGCCACTGCACTCCAACCTGGGCAAAAAGAATGAGACTCCGTCTCAAAAAAATAAAAATAGGGAGGGAGAGAGAGAGAGAAGAAAAGAAAAAAAGAAAAAGAAAAGAAAGAAAGGACCGATGGACGGACTTCAGGTCTAGAAGAACTACTGAAGAAATTCTTAAAATAATACCTGTATTTGGCCAGGCGCGGTGGCTCAGGCCTGTAATCCCAGCACTTTGGGAGGCCGAGGTGGGTGGATAACGTTAGGAAATCAAGGCCAGCCTGTCTAACATGGTGAAACCCCATCTCCACTAAAAATACAAAAAATTAGCCGGGCGTGGTGGCAGGCGCCTATAGTCCCAGCTACTCGGGAGGCTGAGGCAGGAGAAGGGTGTGAACCCGGGAGGCAGAACTTGTAGTGAGCCAAGATCGCGCCACTGCACTCCAGCCTGGGCTACAGAGCGAGACTGTCTCAAAAAAAAAAACCTGTATTTCCCTTTAGCTATCCTATCACGAGTGAGTGGCTTCTCTGTCATCACAGGTTTAACATACCTGTCAATTTTTTTGGAAGCTAATTCACCACCATCTCTGAAAGACAAACTCTTAGGCATATTAGCTTTACTAAAGACCTCTTATCTTTTTTTTTTTTGTTTTTTTTTGAGGTGGAGTCTTGCTCTGTTGCCCAGACTGGAGTACAGTGGCGCGATCTCGGCTCACTGCAAGCTGTCCCTCCCGGGTTCACGCCATTCTCCTGTCTCAGCCTCCCGAGTAGCTGGGACTACAGGCAACCGCCACCACGCCCGGCTAATTTTTTGTATTTTTAGTAGAGACAGGGTTTCACCATGTGAGCCAGGATGGTCTCGATCTCCTGACCTCATAATCCGCCCACCTCGGCCTCCCAAAGTGCTGGGATTACAGGCTTGAGCCACCGTGCCCGGCCGCTTTTTTTTTTTTTTTAAGTATATAATTTGAACATAAAATAGTGATCTCTTTACAACTGCTCTGACTCACAAAAAGCCGAATACATTATGATAATGAAAGGAAATCATGAAATGACAAAAATTGGCCGGACGCCGTGGCTCATGCCTGTAATCCCAGCACTTTGGGAGGCCAAGGCAGGTGGATGACCTGAGGTCAGGAATTCAAGACCAGCCTGGCCAACATGGTGAAACCCCATCTCTACTAAAAATACAAAAAATTAGCTGGGCGTGGTGATGCATGCCTGTAGTCCCAGCTATTTGAGAGGCTGAGGCAAGAGAATCACTTGATTCTGGGAGGTGGAGGTTGCAGTGAGCAGAGATGATGTCACTGCACTCACTCCAGCCTAGTCTACACAGCAGGACTCTGTCTCAAAAAAAAAAAAAAAAAAAAAGAGGAAATGGCAAAAATTAAGTAAATATCATAATTTAATCCTAATAGAAATAAGTTTCAATATGTTTTGTTTTACATTATCTCATCCACTGTTTTTGTTGTTGTTATTGAGGGCATTTCTCTGCCTGAGGAGCTATAATTGCTAAAAGTAAGTTTTTTGCAGTTTCATTTTACATGAATTTCTTTTGTTTCTTAGGATTTCCAATTTATTTAACATCCTCCAACACATTCTAAAGAAATTAAGTAGGTAAGTATTTTTTAGGCATTTTGCTTTGATATGTCTGATTTTCTTAGATGAAAATTCTTAGAAACTTTGAAAATGTGCTGTTAGGAATAGAGACTAAATAACCTAGAAATGCAAAAATTATTATGTCAAATGTAAAAATTTATATTGTAAAAATATAAGATAATATGATAGTATCTGGCTTTAATGAGCTTGCAATTACATTTTCCTGTAAGTCTATTATTGTGTTGTTTTTCTATTGCAGCTGTAACACATTGCCACTAACTTGGTGGCTTAAAACAAAACAAATTTATTCTCTTTTTAGTTCTGGAGGTCAGAAATCCAAAATCAGTTTCACCGGGTAAAAGTCAACAGGGCTGGTCCTTTCTGAAGACTGAGGAAAGAATCATTTCTTTACCTTTTTCAGTTTCTAGTGACCACCTGTATTCCTTGACTTGTGGCTCTTTCCTCCATCATCAGGGCATGTCACTTGGATCTCTGTGTCCACATCACATTGCCTTCTCCCCTTTTGTGGTAATATCTTCCTCTGCCTCCCTTTTATAAGGTTCCTAGTGATTACTTTGGGCCTTCTCACATAATTTGGGATAATCCCCTCATCTCAAAATCCTTAATCACACCTGCAAAACCATTAAATGTAATACAGTCACAGGTTCTGGTGATTAGCATATGGATATCATGGTGGGGGACCATTATTCAGCCCACCATGGCTATATTATTTTCACTTTCAAGACTAAAAAAAGATCATAGAGGCCGAGCACAGTGGCTCACACCTGTAATCCCAGCACTTTGGGAGGCTGAGGCAGGTGGATCACGAGGTCAGAAGA
Source organism: Papio anubis (assembly GCF_008728515.1). NCBI lineage: Eukaryota > Metazoa > Chordata > Mammalia > Primates > Cercopithecidae > Papio > Papio anubis. The sequence goes on from NC_044982.1 coordinate 128,593,798, forward strand.
TCGAGACTATCCTGGCCAACATGGTGAAACCCCGTCTCTACTAAAAATACAAAAAAAATTAGCTGGGTGTTGTGGTGTGCACCTGTAATCCCAGCTACTCAGGAGGCTGAGGCAGGAGAATCACTTGAACCCGGGAGGCAGGATTGCAGAGCTGAGATGTGCCACTGCACTCCAGCCTGGGCGACAGAGTGAGACTCCCTCTCAAAAAAAAAAAAAGAAAGAAAGAAAGAAAGAACATAGAGCTAAATGAACAGTCATTTAGATCCATGGCAAGTCTTAGAATATGGATTTTTCCCCGGTGATACATCAAACTATTTTGTTATATGAATGTTTGCATTCCTTCTCTTATGCCCTTACCAAAGGTTAAACTTGAAAACAACTTGAGGCTGGGCGCGGTGGCTCAAGCCTGTAATCCCAGCACTTTGGGAGGCCGAGACGGGTGGATCACGAGGTCAGGAGATCAAGACCATCCTGGCGAACACGGTGAAACCCCGTCTCTACTAAAAAATACAAAAAACTAGCCGGGCGAGATGGCGGGCGCCTGTAGTCCCAGCTACTCGGGAGGCTGAGGCAGGAGAATGGCGTGAACCCGGGAGGTGGAGCTTGCAGTGAGCGGAGCTCCGGCCACTGCAACCCCAGCCGGGGGGGAAGGGGAGGGCTCCTCCCTCAAAAAAAAAAAAAAAAAAAAAGAAAACAACTTGAATCTGAACTTACAGTCAAAATCTCAAAGTTCTAGTTCTGAAGAATTCTGTTATCCAACCTGATGTCAGTTTACTTATTTGTAAAATGATGGTGTCAAGTGCAATAACTTCCTAGGTACTTCTCAGTTCTGATATTCTGTGATTATGTGACAGGATTTTTGTTTTATATATTCTGTTCTTCATGTTACATATAAAGCTTTTGCATGAAATTTGCCAGATGTTTTTTGAAATTTTATTATCAATATTTTATTTAGTTTGTGTATTAGCTTTATATTGTGGCTATAACAAATTACCACAAAATTAATGTTATAAAACAACACAAATTTATTATTTTGCAGTTCTCAAGTCAGAGGTCTAACAGGGTTCACTGAGTCAAAATCAGGGCATTGGCAAAGCTACATTCCTTTCTGTAGGCTCTGGGAAGGATCTATTCCTTGCCTTTTGTAGCTTCTAGAGGCCATCTGCATCCCTTGGCTTGTAGCTCCCTTCCTCCATCTTCAAAGTTACAAAGCCAAGTTAAGTCACATCTCCCTCTGAGTCTCTTCTGCCTTCTTCTTCCATATTTAAGGGCTATTGTGATTAGTAAAATTTGACCATTTTAAAGTCAGTTGATTAGCAACCTTAATTCCATGTGCTACCTTAATTCCCTTTGGCCATGTAACATATTCGTAGGTTCCAGGTTTGGAACGTAAACATTTTTAGGAGGCCATTATTCCACCTACCATAGTTTATATTCATCCATATACATTAGACATGTACGGCACTTGTAAGATACTCCTTCTTAGAGTATCTCTCATTCTCCATGAATTAAATATTAATACATTCTTCTGTAAACGAAAGCTTTCTTCATTTTTAGTGGAGGTAGTTAAGATACATGATTTTCATTGATTGAAGCTCAATCTTTGAAATGTTATTTATTCCTATCAAATAATTATTCATTTCTTTATATGGAAATATGAAAGTTATTGGGAAAAAATTTCCAGAGGATAAGAGCAATTGTCAACACCTATTTTCAGTTTAAAAATTGATGAAAATGTAACTTAATAGGTTTATAGGCAAATCTTTATAGCTAAAGTATGATAAATCTTTCTTTTTTAATAAAATATTGTGGTAAAGAACGGATGTTCTCCTTAACATCTTTGATCCAGAGGACTGTGTAATCCCAAGAAAGCACAATGTATTTATTCATATCCCTTTAGTTCTTTATGATGTACACTGAATTATTTAAAGCTTTCTAAGGAGAAAGGAAAAATGTGGTTTTGATGTTCAGCATAGCTGGTTATTGCTACAGTAGAGGATCGTGATTAAGGGTGTGGCCTGTGGAGTTCAAATGCCTGGGTTTATATCTAAGCCTACACTCAGAACTTTGGGCAAATTGCTTAGCATCTCTAATTTGTTTATTTATCACCCTAAATATGCCTTGAAGGTTTATTGTGGAAGATCTAATGAGAAAATAGATGTGAAGCTATAATACAGTAGTTGGCTCATAATAAACATTTAATACCTGCTAGCTGCTGTTGTCTCTGTTATCCTCATAGCACCTCATGTTGTATCGTGATTGTTCCATTGACTGTTTCTTCCACTTTATTTTAAACTACTCAATGTAGCAAACATGTCACCTTCACTTTTGTATCTAGTCATCTGTCTATTATTAGGTACAAAATAGTTGCAGTGTTAAATGAATGAAAATGCTGTAGGAATGCTTTTCAGTGTAGATACCTATAAATGTCTAATCTGTGGATTAGAGAATTAGGCACACTCTTTGTTTCCCATTAAATGAAAACTTACAAATTGCTATAAAAGCAAAAAGAAAATGATCAACTATTCTGAACTTTGGAGTAAGAATTAAAATTAGTTGCTTAAAAAGCATAAAAATAGTTTTAAAGATTTCTTAAATCTTATCATAAGTTTTAGAGGTGGTGTGATCTTCTCATAATTTTCAGTTTTACTAATAGATTATGATTAAGAAAGTGCTGTTGAAATTGACACAGTAGCCAGTGGGTTGAGTTTCATTGTGTGGATTTAGCTTGCAGGAGGGTTCCTACTTGTTATCTCATGCAGCAGAAGATTCTTCACTCCTGATCTATAAGGCCTCTGATGGAAAAGTTACTAGGACAGCATACAATTTGTATAAAACACATTGCGGCCTTCCTGGTGTACCTTCCAGTCTCTCAGTTCCCTGGGTCCCATTAGATCCCAGCCTGTTATTACCATATCATATCCATCATGGAAGAATACCTTGTACTTTTCCACCTAAATCACTGGATACCACAACACAACAAAAGGTAAGATCTTTTTTGAAGTTAAAGGTTCATTAGGTTGTTTATTATTCGTCTATTTCACAGACTTTACCATATTTCAACCTGATGTTCTCATTGTCATATTAATCACAGCACCATTCTAAAAACTATATCCACAGGAAGGATAAAGTTGTATGCCGTAGTGAGTCCAGTCTACATGGTAGTGGAACTTTCTATTTTTGCAAGATTTATAAGTCAACTAAAGAAAACTCTCAGCCGGGCGCAGTGGCTCAAGCCTGTAATCCCAGCACTTTGGGAGGCCGAGACGGGCGGATCACGAGGTCAGGAGATCGAGACCATCCTGTCTAACACGGTGAAACCCCGTCTCTACTAAAAAAATACAAAAAACTAGCTGGGCGAGGTGGCTGGCGCCTATAGTCCCAGCTACTCGGGAGGCTGAGGCAGGAGAATGGCATGAACCCGGGAGGCGGAGCTTGCAGTGAACTGAGATCCAGCCACTGCACTCCAGCTCGGGGGACAGAGTGAGACTCCATCTCAAAAAAAAAATAAAAAAGAAAACTCTCTTAGCTTACACAGTGGGTGTGTGGGTAAGGCATCCAAGTAGTTAAATCCTTATATTCCTATGAAAAGCAAAATTGTGGGGGTTTTTTTAAATTTTTATTTATATATACTGAGTTTCATTTCATTAAGTATTTTAGGCAATTTGCAGAAGAGTACATGTAATAAATTATGATGTAATTAAACTTTTTATTTTATTTTATTTTATTTTTGAGACGGAGTCTCACTTCCAGGCTGGAGTGCAGTGGCTCGATCTCAGCTCACTGCAAGCTCTGCCTCCCAGGTTCATGCCCTTCTCCTGCCTCAGCCTCCCAAGTAGCTGGGACTACAGGCGCCCGCCACCATGCCTAGCTAATTTTCTTATTTTTAGTAGAGACGGGGTTTCACCGTGTTAGCCAGAATAGTCTCGATCTCCTGACCTTGTGATCCGCCTGCCTCAGCCACCCAAAGTGCCGGGATTACAGGTGTGAGCCACCACGCCTGGCCAACATTGTTAATTAGGATGAGGAAAAGAAGTATTAGTAGTTTGTGAACAGAGTGTCTAATTAAAAATACAACTAAAGTATTAAGGACTAAATTGTGTTTTGATAAGTATTATGTAACTCCGTATTTACTGAATTACAATTAATATTACTCTCTTTATAGAATCCTTGCCAGAAGTAACAGTTGAATGACATTATCTGAAACTTATAAACCCATAGCTAGAGATATTCTCTGCTATGTCACTCATTCTGTATATTGTGTAGGAAATTCCAGTTCGAGTTTAGTTGTTAGAAAAGTTTTGCACTCGGCTGGGTGCGGTGGCTCACGCCTATAATCCCAGCACTTTGGGAGGCCAAGGTGGGTAGATCATTTGAGGTCAGCAGTTTGAGACCAGGCTGGCCAACATGGTGAAACCCCATCTCTACCAAAAATTAGCCGGGCGTCATGGTGCACACCTGTAATCAATTCCAGCTACTGGAGAGGCTAAGGCAGGAGAATTGCTTGAACCCGGGAGGCAGAGGTTGCAGTGAGCCAAGATCACTATACTGCACTCCAGCCTGGACGACACAGTGAGACTCTGTCTCAAAAAAGAAAAAAAAGAAAAGGAAAGAAAAAAGTTTTGCTCTCTACAAATGATTCTGAATGTGTTCAGGAGACAAAATCCAGTATATTTTCCTTACTTACTGCCAAAAGTGTTTGAGTCAGAATTATTGTCTGAATGTTATCTTCTCATTATGGTTGCCCCAGAGCGTCTATCACTTGTGTATTCTTCTTTTTCACTGTCTATATTTTACTGAATTAATCGGTAAATGTCCTCAAATCCTTATGAGAAACAGCTGGAATGCAAATAGTGAGGATTTTTAAATAATTTAAAGTAAATAGGGTTGTTTGTTTATGTCTTTCAGTTCTCCACCCTAAGTTACTGTTTGGGAGTATCCTTTTAGAAATGAGAACTCCTTGTACATTCCTACTTAGCTTTGGCCAAGAAAGTACAAATGTTAAGTTGGGACAAGTGAAAGAATGGAGAAAGTTACTTGTTAGCATTTTAAGCTATTTTATCTTCAGTTTTGGTTGTCTGTTTCCAGTTTATTGGAAGTAGTCACTTTTATAACCTAAGGAAACGTTTTCTTAAGTAACTTAAAAATAATTGAAGAACTGTTTTTGAAGGATCTGTTTTTCTAGGAGAGTGATTTCCTTTTAATTTAGAAACACTGATTATAGTCTCTCACCTATAACCTGTAATTCTGTGTGGGGGTGGCTTATTCCTTTTTAGTGAAAATGAACAGTTTAATACCTTGGAATTGAACAACTTTAAGTGAAAGGAAAAATGTATTATGTGTGTGCAAGGTATTTCTAAAAAAATGAGTAATATACTGTCCTTATTGATATAGACTGACACTAAAATAGTGTTGAATGCTTTATACTTCGGAAATACTTTAATGATTTGATTCTTTTTTAAATGTGGTCTAAAATGTGCTTTAGTACAGTAAGAACACAATTTATAGTCGTGTATCAGTTAACGACAGGGATAAATTCTGAGAAATGCAGCACTAGGCAATTTTGTCTTTGTGTAAATATCATAAGCTTACTTACACAAACCTAGAGGGTGTAGCCTACTACACACCTAGGCCATATGGTATAGCCTATTGCTCTTAGGTAGTCTACAGACCTGTACACCATGTTGCTGTACTGAACACTGTATGCAGTTGTAATACACTGGTATTTGCATGTCTAAACATAGACAAGGTAATACATTGCACTGTTATATTCTAACAGCTGCGACATCACTAGATGATAGAAATTTTTCAGCTCCATTATAATCTTTTGGGACCACTGTTATACATGCAATTCATTTTGACCAAAATGTGACTGTATTTGGAAAAGGAGAAATTCCATATGTTCACAATTTGGCTACATAATAACAATCCAATTACATGTGTATCACGGAGTGTGCTTTATGCATTCAGTCCAAGAACAAATACTTAACGAGATTATCCAGGCCCAGGTTGTTGCAGAGCCCAGCATTAGGTACAGTGGACAATTAGATAACTAATACTTGGTTTGATATATTTTTGAAAGCCAGTGGAAAGTTTTTGGTGATCTACTCACCTCCCCACAATCCAGCCCTATATTTGAGAGGAATTACCCCATCTTCCTCCCTACCTCCTAGCCAGGCCATTGGAATGGGCCTTCTAGTCCCAACCAATCTAAGCACAAATATGGATTCTGGTTTTGGCAGCAATGGTGAGATCACAGCTTTCAGGAAACCAGGGAAGTAAGACCTATATGAAATAGAAATCATCTGCCCATTTTCATGGTGTAAAAATGTATTCAAACATTTTTGCCTCTACTGTGATCACATAGTCACAAGTCCACTTGAACTCAGATCTCATCCTTGGATAGTACCTTTGGTACTAACCCTGAGAGATGCCAGTAGAGCCTGCTTCTGCCTCCTACTGCATCAAGCAGACATTCTATTTAAGGGTCCCATTTGCTGCCTGGGCTACTTTTGACTTCTGCTTCCAGTCTTCTTGCAACAGCTTCACACTTAGTCTTTTTCTCTTTCTACAGCTTCTGTAATAAACATTCATTTTACACATTCAAACACACACAGTCTTGCAGTGGAAGTTTTCAAAATGCTTGCTTTTCTCAAAGATTTTAACACATAGAATTAGCGTGGTCAGTATACCTTTATAGGAAATACCAGCTGAGTGAGGAGTGGTATAGATTATCCAAAAGTCACCGCACTTTTCTAATCAGTATATTACAAAAGTTCATCAGATTCACACAGACAAATCTTTAGTCAGTTTGTCTTTTCTGGTCACGTAAATGTAAACCAAAAAAAATGCTTTTTAAAGGAACAATAGATATTAAATAAGGGAAGCCAGAGTCTGAGCCATTCTCAGTGAGCCTGTAACCCCTTGGAGCAAATGCCAGTAGTATTTCTGTTGGGCTAGCATTATAAAGAGAGAGTGCTTGGAGTTACACTATCACCCATCAGTCCCAGGCCTGAAATTCACTGGACAGGATATGAAGAAATAGAAGAGAACAAGGTGACTAGGGAAAATAAAGGCAGATATGGGCAGGCTCTGTGGAAATAGTTTCAGGCTGTACAGCTTTGGTCCTTCTCTGTGAGATTAGCCTTCTCCATTACTCTTTTTATAGATCACATCTTTAACATGACTACATAGCAAGGGATTGTGTCTTAAGAATAGACCACCTTGGCTGGGCGCGGTGGCTCATGCCCATAATCCCAGCACTTTGGGAGGCCGAGGCGGGCGGATCACTTGAGGTCAGGAATTCCAGACCAGCCTAAACATGGTGAAACCCCATCTCTACTAAGAATACAAAAGTTAGCCAGGCGTGGTGACACACACCTGTAATCCCAGCCGCTCGGGAGCCTGAGTCAGGAGAATCACTTGAACCCAGGTGGTGGAGGTTGTAGTGAGCAGAGATTGTGCCAACTGCCCTCCAGCCTGGGCGACAGAGTGAGACTCTGTATCAAAAGAAAAAAAAAATAGACCCACCTCTCTTCGTTTGACTGTGTGAGCTAGAAAGTGAGGGTAAGGAAGGGTAGACTTGAAGGTAGAACCACAGCAAAGTTTCTTCCCCTACTCTAACCCCCTCTTCCCGTTTGCCCATCCTCTATATTCCCCCTTCCAGTTTTTTCTTCCCCTTTTCTTATTTCTTTCTTGCTCTCCTCTTTCAGCCCTTCACTATTTCCCTTTTACTTGGGTTCTTGTCTTTTTCTCTTCCTTATACTTTAATTCCTTTTTTTTTTTTACTTCCCTCTTTCTTAATCTTTATCTCTTTCCCATTTTCTTTCCTTATCTTCCCTTTCTTATTGTCTTTCTTGTTTGTCTGTGTAATTTCTTCTCCCTGTTTACCACCTCAGACCTTCTTGTATTTTCTTTCCCTCCCTCCCTATTACTCACTTCTTCCTTTTTCTTGTCTTTCAGTTTAATTATTGCAAACACGGCACTCATAAGGCCTGTCATTCCCTTGATTTCTAATTTATATTTTCAACCTCTAATAAATTTAACACAGAGAATAGTTTCCCCATTCACTTTTCTCCCCATCTACTCAGATCTGTCCACTTCTCTGATGGTTGTTGAAAGTTTAATTGCTTTGGGCCGGTGATTGGCTCCAAACCTGTAATCCCAGCACTTTGGGAGGCCGAGACAGTGGTCTCGAGGTCCAGGAGATCGAGGCCATCCTGGCTAACCTGGGTGAAACCCGTCTCTACTAAAAATACAAAACTAGCCGAGGCGAGGTGGTGAAGCCTGTAGTCCCAGCTACTCGGGAGGCTGGAGGCAGGAGGAGTAAAGTAAACCCGGGCCCGGGCTTGCAGTGAGCTGAGATCTAGCCCACTGCACTCCAGCCACAGAGGCGACAAGGCGAGACTCCGTCTCAAAAAAAAAAAAAGAAAGTTTAATTGCTAAAAATCCGTCAGATTAAAACCTGTTTAGAAACAGCCAGGTAGCTGGAGATTAAAATATAAAGCTCATTTGCAAGGTGGTTAATGCATGTATAAATACAACAGGTTGACTGTATATAGGTATGTTGTGAACACATTAAGCTATTCCTGTTCTCTGCTTCATCTCTTAGGTTGGTGGAACAAGAATGCCTACACGCAGCCACAGGAATCCAGTTTCCATAGAAACCAAAAGCAGTTGCTTGCCTGCTCAGCAAGTTGAACCTGAAGGAGTGGCTCCACATAAAAGAAAAATAACTTGAGGACTGTACTATGGAAAATTAAATTTTAAAAAAAAGTTATAGCAATGTTTAATTTAGAAAAGTTTGAGGGGAAATAATCAGTAGGTAAGAGGAACATTTTTCCTGTAGTAGCTAGAGTGCCTTGAAAAAATGTGTTGGCTATGTGAGGAATGTTTCAACTAAAATGGAATGTTATGCTTTTCGCCCTTAAAGTTTAAGGAAGATCTTGATATGTTTTAACATTATCATGGCAGGGAAATATATAAAGAAGAAAAATATTTTTACATTAAACCTTTTCTAAAAATTGTAAATAGAAAAATAATTTGCTTTTTTATCAAGAACAACACTTAATCATTATGTATTGTGTTAGTTATATTGCCAGTCTGTTGAGACTGACTCAAGAAGTTAAATGTTGCCACTGCTGAAGATGATTATGAGCATCGGAAACCTTGTTTCTGACCCGTTTTGACAGTTTTTATATACTCCTTTAAAATGATGAATGTTGCAGGTTAATAAAGTTAATACCTTTAAAAACTTGGTGAAATTCCATTAAAGAAGCCAAAAATAAAAACTCCCTGCCTCTGAAAAGTCAGATTGCTATCTTCTTGTTTGGCAACCATCAGTTTGTTTAAAAAAAAAGAAAAAAATTTGATAGTGTAACATGTTTGATAACGAATGCCTCTATCTCTAGATTCAAGCTGAGTGTTGAAATACACTGCTGAAAGCAAAGAGATTGGCATGTTTTCCAGAAAAAAAGTCAGTGTCATTGCTCCAAATGACAAGGGTAATGTGGTAAAGCATAAGCCTTTTTTTTTTTTTTTTTTTTTGTTTTGTTTGAGACGGAGTCTCGCTCTGTTGCCCAGGCTGGAGTGCAGTGGCATGATCTCAGCTCACCACAACCTCCGCCTCCCAGGTTAAAGCGATTCTCCTGCCTCATCATTCTGAGTAGCTGGGACTACAGGCACCCGCCATCCCTCTTAGCGAATTTTTTTTTTTTTTGTATTTTTAGGAGAGACGGTTTTACCATATTTGCCAGGCTGGTCTCAAACTCCTGACCTTGTGATCTGCCCACGTCGGCCTCCCAAAGGGCTGGGATTACAGGCATGAGCCACCATGCCTGGCCAGCGTAAGCTATTTTTATCCTCATCTATACTGATTGATTTAAGTTTTCCAAACCTACAGATGAATTTGGAAAAGGGCATAATCAGGTGATGTTGCTGTAGCAAATTTGGACTTAAGAAACGACAGGCAGGGCTAGGCGCAGTGGTTCACACCTGTAATCCGAGCACTTTGCGAGGCTGACGCAGGAGAATCACTTGAGCCCAGGAGTTCGAGACCAGCCTGGGCAACATAGACCTCATCTCTACTAATAAAATAGTTAGCTGGGTGTGGTGGTATGTGCCTGTAGTCCCAGCTACTCAAAAGGCTGAGGCAGAAGAATTGCTGGAGCCCAGGAAGTCGAGGCTACAGTGGGTCATGATCGCACCACTGTACTCAGCTTTGAGTATCAGAGTGTGACCCTGTCTCAAAATTTAAAAAAAAAAGGACAGGCTTGTTTAATCTTTAGAACCCTTACACAAAAATTTTCAGAAATTATGTATGTCATTTGTAAAATACAAGTTTTATAATCCTAGATAATTGCTTCGCATTGAAATTTTTTAGCTATTTTATGTTAAAGAATGGCTATTCTTTCAGCCTAATTTCTGAGAAATTAGACCGGAAAATCTCCTCAAATATTGTAACAGTTGAAAATATCTTCAACTACTAAGTTTTGTTTTATTTTGATTTTTTGTTATAAAACTTTTAAGTTATTTAAGAAGTAGTTATTAGTAAAATTGTATCTTGATAAATCATTTCCTCATCCTGCCATTCCCTTTTTTAAAACATTGAGGTTTTTTTATTCCTTAAGTCATATATCCCAGAAATGTTTTGGTTGTGAATCATTTGGCAGTGAGCCAAGGGAGAGGCGGGGATTCCCTTGAAATGCCCTTTTACTTTTTTATTTATTTTTAATGCACATTTGTGTGCACCAGAATGGAATGTGCTCTTTTAAAAAAACTGGAACAGTGGTTGCTTCAGACTTCTGAATACCAGAAAGACTTGCCTTTTAATTTTTAAATATTACTTTTTACATTGTAAAATGTGTTATCTTACCCATATATTTGAATAACACTGATCATATATAAAGCTAGTTTTTTGCTTATGCTTAGCAAAGCCTTTTTTTTTAACATACATTTGATCTTGCTTTATGTTCTTTTTCTTGATTTTTAGTACTGAGAATTTATAAGCAAGAAGTAACTGACAATATGTTTAGCAGGATGTAATCCCAGCTACTTGGGAAGCTGAGGTGGGAGGATCACTTGAGTCTAGGAGTTCGAGGCTGCAGTGAGCTACGATGGTACCACTGCACTCCATCCTGGGAGAGAAATCAAGACCCTATCTCAAAAAATGAGCAAGATTTAAAAAAAAAAAAAAATGAGACTTAATGCTAGCAAGGACGCGATCCACCTGGCCCCTTATACCTCATCAGTGAAGGTGTAATTTATACACACCTCTTTGAAAACACTTTAATTCAGTAAGTGTTTGAGTGCAACTGTGTGCCATGCACTCCAAAGTAGGTCCCCACAGTTACTCTCTCACAGCATTGTTTTTTCAGGTCTCACCATATTTCTTTGACTTCTCTCTTTTCTTATAGATTACAAGTTCTGCAAGGACAAGGGCATATTTGTTTTGTTCACCATTAAGTAGTAAACACCTAATACAGTGCCTGTCATGAAGTTGCTTGGCAGATATTAGATGTATGAATGTGTAGATATCAAAGTGTTGTTTTTTTGTTTTTTTTTTTTTTCAGGAGATCACATTCTAGTGGAAGACATTATATTGATTTATGTAAAAAGTGCTTTGATAAATTAAGAAAGTCATCCAACCAGATCTTCATATTTAAGGTTTTCTGAGATAGAGCTTGAGCTGAGTCTTTTAAAGATAATAGGATTTCTAAGGGAAAAATTAAAGGTCTTCCACAAAAAAACTAAGTGAAACTAAGCAGCCTATGAAAAGGTGAAAGTTGGAGAGATTGTAGGCTATGAACGTGGGAGATGAGAGAAAACTACAGGATAGGGACAGAAACACCATACTACGACATTTGAACTTTGTTCTGTGCAATGTGGGAACCAGTAGTGAAGGTTAATTAACTGACAAGATCAGATGTGTATTTGAAAAGGGCTCTTGTTGGCATTAGTCTAGAGAATGCAGTGGAGCTGGGAAATGAAGAAATGTTGGGAGCCTGTGTTGTAGTAATTGAAAAATGGCAATGGCCCAGAATTAAAGCAGCAAGAGTAGGAGTGGGCTCAAGTGATGTACAGGGGAAAAAAAAAAAACAACTCAGTTTTGTGGTGGGTAGGGAGAGTAAAGTATGGTTTCTGGGTTTCTCATTTGAGATACTGAGTAAATGATGGTGTTACCCATTGAGAAAATAGTGTGGTTAGAGTGGGAAGAAAGTTAATTTAAAATGTTCATTTTTTTTCAGTCATTTCTCCTTTTGGAGTCTAGGTTTGTGTGCTATATTGGTTATAACCAATTTGCTGAATAATAAATTATCCCAAAACTTAGCTGCTTAAAACAACAAACATTATCTCACCATTTCTGTAAGTCAAAAGTCCAGGTCTCTCATGAAGTTGCAATCAGGCTCTTGGCTGGGGCTGCAGTCATCTGAAGGATTAGTAAATTGCTAAGCCCACGCTTAAGCTCCACCTTTGAAGGGAGAGGTTTGGAAAGAATTTGTGAACATATTTAATCACATATGCTATGAACAGGTTTAGGGGAGGGAGAGCATACTGTGTCTGTAGTTTGTAATGGACATGTAAAGATGTTAAGATGTTTTCTATGCATTATAGGTATATAGTAGTTTTTTGTTTTGTTTTGTTTTTTGCTATATAGTTTTTAATCAAACCTTAACGTATTTGATATCAGGATTTATTGAGTTTCTTGTTGAGATGTAGAAATAAAGGGGATCCATTTCATTTATCCATCTACTGTTGCCATGTCCCCTTCACTCATGTCCAGACTACTTATCAAGGTATATAATGGCAGACACAATTGCAAGGCATTTATCTGGGATTTGGATCTGCCCTGCCACGAAAAAATTACTGAAAGAGTCAAGAACCAGAGCTGTGTTTCTAAGAGGGGTGGATCTCTAGATTACTTCATCAAACAGATTTAAACAGTCAAGAGTTTGCCTTGACAGATGTGTTTGCTTTTAATATATGAGCTATAGCCTGGTTGATTCTTTAAGAAAATAGGAGGAAAGCCCGAGTATAAATTTATTGCTGTTTTGAAAGTGAAGAACCCTTATAAAGATTCTGTGATTAGTGGGTTGACTTTCTTCCATTTTCTTCAAAATCTGTTTCTTGTGGGGATGGGGAGAAGGAATATTTTCTATTCTCCCTATCCTAGATTTTACTTATTTAAAAATATACAGCACTGGAGGCCGGGTGCAGTGGCTCACGCCTGTAATCCCAGCACTTTGGGAGGCTGAGGCGGGTGGATCACGACATCAGGAGATCAAGACCATCCTGGCTAACACAGTGAAACTCTGTCTCTACTAAAAATACAAAAAATTAGCCAGGTGTGGTGGCAGGCACCTGTTGTCCCAAGTACTCGGGAGGCTGAGGCAGGAGAATGGCGTGAACCTGGGAGGTGGAGCTTGCAGTGAGCTGAGATCGCACCACTGCACTCCAGCCTGGGCGACAGAGCAAGACTCCATCTCAAAAAATAATATACATCACTGGAGAGTATATACACATAATCCTAAGACATACACCAGTAGGGCAAAACCACATTGATAACATGAGTATCCAGTCCCAAGCACTGCATTAATGCAACATCTGCTCTAGCCAGGCTTTAAGATTGCATAAATTAGCTATTCTTGTCCCTGCCTGCATGCTGTTGTACATGATTCTGTGTCTACTTGGATTTATTATCACCTATCAAAACCTTGCCTGTCCTCTGTTGAATTGGTAGTGCATTTTTTGAGTATCTATTGGATGTAACAAATTACACCAATCTCTTGGGATTTAAAGATAAACCTAAGATTGGTTTCTGCCTTAAGAGTATTTCCTAATCTAGTTGGGGAGATAGGTATGCATAATTAGCTATAATATAAGTGAAAATGATCATCTGACACAATAGTGCAGAGAAGTAAGAAAAAGGGACACTCAGAAATCAGAGAAAGGCGTAGTAGAAATGACGTTGAAGCTCTTTGAAAGTCAAGTTAAAAATGTGAACCAAAAGGAAGTGGAGCATTGCAGCATGAGGGAAAATCATGAGAGGGGCTGGATTTAGGAAATAGCAAAGTTGGTCATGTGAAAGGCATGGGGTGAAATATGATAAATAGGAGATGAAGTTGAGGAGGTATGTTTGGAGCTCAATAGAAGGAGATATTGAACGTTAAACCTAGATAGTTTGGTTTGATTCGGAAAGCAATGAGGAGGCATTAAAGGCTTTTAAGCAAAATGATGAATTTTAGGAAGGCTACAATATAAAGGATGATTTAGAGAGGAGAAAGACCAATGGCAAGGAGGTGTTAACTGTACATACAGCAGGTGGATTGAAAAGGTATAGATTGGAAAGCTATTTAAGAGGCAGCAGATACCTGATTTCACCCTATCCTCAAAATGAATGATTACTTGTAACGTTGAGTCACAACTGGGTAACAGACATTGTGCTAAGTGTTGGGAATACAAAGGTAAATTAAAACACATTTTTCAGTGTTTACAGTTTCACAGAAGGAGACAGACATCTAAATGGGTACAAAAATGTAAATATTGTGATTAGTTTCTGTAATGGGTAACAGTTACATGAAGAGATAGGAGTTGTTCTATCTGTAGGCATCAAAAAAGATCTCATAAATGAGCTAAAACTTTACCTAAAAACCATATCTTATTTTCCCCTGTATCTAGAATCAAGCTTGGCAAGCAGCAAACATTTAGTAAATATGTGAAGATGGTCTTGACTTATGATGGTTCAACTTATGATTTGTAGGCTTTGCAATGATGCCAAAGCAATGTGCATTCAATAGAAAGCATACTTCAAGTATCTATACAGCCATTCTGTTTTTTATTGGTAGGTTAGGTATGTTAAATGCATTTTCAACTTACAGTATTTTCAACTTATTATTTGTTTGTTTATTATTTTTGTTGAGATGAGGTCCTGGTATGTTACTCAGGCTGGTCTTGAACTCCTGACCTCAAGTGATCCACCTCAGCCTCCCAAAGTGATGCAATTATTAGTATGTGCCACTGTGCTCAGCCTAAACTCACGATGAGTTAATCTGGATATAATTCCATCGCAAGTTAATGAGCATCTGGATTATTGATGTGTGCATGTTCTCCGGCTGATAAGGTTGGAGGTAGGGGTGTGATAGCTCAGTAAGCAACAATATGACCCACGAAATAGCATGTATGTATAGAATTATTATTATTTTGAGACGACGTCTCGCTCAGTCACCCAGGCTGGTGTGCAGTGGCACAATCTTGGTTCACTGCAAGCTCCGCCTCCCGGGTTCACGCCATTCTCCTGCCTCAACCTGCCTAGTAGCTGGGACTACAGACACCCGCCACTATGACCGGCTAATTTTTTGTATTTTTAGTAGAGACGGGGTTTACTGTGTTAGCCAGGATGGTCTCGATCTCCTGACATCGTGATCCGCCCGCCTCGGCCTCCCAAAGTGCTGGGATTACAGGCGTGAGCCACCGCTCCCAGCTGTATGTATAGAATTATGCAGTAAGATGTTTCTAAGACAACTGAGGTTTTTGCTAAGTGTTGCCACTGACTTAAATGAAAATATTAGAATAGGGATGGGGTGAAAAGACAAATTGTGTTTTCAACCAAATGTCAGCAGAACAATTAATGGGATGTCCTATAGAACACTGAAAATGTGGGTGTGCAACTTAGGGGAGAGGAATAGATAGGCATGTTATGTTGAGGGCTTATCTTTGTGCTGTGACACCAGGAAAGGTGGGGCTTGCGTGTCAGAGACCAAGCTGGCCTTTTTTTATTTTCTCCTTGCTATGGTTTTAATGTATTCCCTTTCAGAATTCATGTGTTGGAAACTTAATCTCTAATGCAACAGCGTTGGGAGGTGTGGCTTTGGGAAGACAGCTAGGTCATGAATGGATTAGGCCAGTATGAAAAAGGATGTATGGGGGTGGGTTCACCCTCTTCTGATCTACTGTCACGTGAGGATTCAACATTCATCCGCTCTTGCCGTTCTGACTTCCACCATGTGAGGACGCAGTAAGGCACATACTAGATGCAAGTGCCTGAATCTTGTACTTCCTGGGCTTTGGAACTGTGAGAATTAAATTTCTGTTCTTTATAAATCACCCTGTCTGTGGTATTCTGTTATAGGAGCACAAAATAGACTAAGACACTCCTCTTCCCCTTTGTTAAGGCCAAGGGTCTGGACTTAGGTTACATATCAGGTTCGTTAAGCAAATAAAGAAATACATTGTGAGGCCAGGCACGGTGGCTCATGCTTGTAATCCCAGCACTTTGGGAGGCCGAGGCGAGTGGATCACCTGAGGTCAGGAGTTCAAGACCAGCCTGAAAAACATGGAGAAACCCCATCTCTACTAAAAATACAAAATTAGTGGGGCATGGAAAGAGAATCGCTTGTATCCAGGAGGCGGAGGTTGCAGTGAACTGAGATTGAGCCACTGCACTCCAGCCTGGGAAACAAAATGACTCTGTCTCCAAAAATTCCTTGGAAATATTGGGGGCTGCCCAGGCAGTGGCTCCGCCTGTAATCCCAAACACTTTGGGGAGGCTGAGGTGGGTGGATCACCTGAGGTCAGGAGTTCGAGACCAGCCTGGCTAGCCTGGTGAAACCCCGCCTCTACTAAAAATACAAAAATTAACTGGGCATGGTGGTGGCGCATGCCTGTAATCCCAGCTACTCAGGAGTCTGAGGCAGTAGAATCACTTGAACCTGAGAGGAAGAGGTTGCAGTGAGTTTGGCCATTGCACTGCAGCCTGGGGAGACAGAATGAGAATCCATCTCCAAAAAGAGAGAGAGAGATATTGAAGGAGCAAGAATAAACGATGTGTGATATTCGGTTGGAATTGGAGAGGAAGTATCAAGGTAATTCATGGTATTGTATACACAGAGATGGAAGCAGTTACAGCTGTGTGGGTACATATGCATATCCTTTTCCTTTTTCTTTATTTTTGAGACAGGTTTCCACTCTTGTTGCCCAGGCCTGAGTGCAATAGTGCAATCTGCGGCTCACGACAACTTCTACCTCCCGGGTTCAAGCGATTCTCCTGCCTCAGCCTCCACAGCAGCTGGGATTATAGGCATGCGCCACCACACCCAGCTAATTTTTTTTTTTTTTTTTTTTTTTTTTTTAAATAGAGACGGAGTTTCTCTGTGTTGATCAGGCTGGTTGTGACCTCCCAATCTCAGGTGATCCGCCAGCTTTGGCCTCCCAAAGTGCTGGGATTACAGGCATGAGTTATTGTGCCCATCCCATATTTCCTTATTCTGCTGAGAGGGTCTAGATGCACTGACAATCTAGTAGCAATGGCACATGTAACACCCAGATCTTGGTTTCTATATCCCGTTCTTCATTAAAAGAAACCAGGGCTCCTTGAAGAAATTACTGATTATAAGTCTGGGTCAGGATCAATGGAAGATGAATCTGGAACATCATGTTGCATCAGAAAGTAAGTATTCACTGGGTTTGGTGGCATGTGACTATGGTCCCAGTTACTTGGGAGGCTGAGGTAGAATTCCATGAGCCCAAGAGGTTAAGTCTGCAGTGAGCTGTGATCATGCCACTACACCCTAGCCTGGGCAACAGAGTGAGACCCTGCCTTTAAACAAAAAAACAAAAAAAAAACCAGCCTGACCAACATGATGAAACCCCATCTCTACTAAAAATACAAAAATTAGGCAGGTATGGTGGCACGTGCCTGTAATCCCAGCTACTCGGGAGGCTGAGGCATGAGAATCACTTCAACCTGGGAGGCGGAAGTTGTATTGAGCCGAGATCGTGCCACTGCACTCCAGCCTGGGTAACAGAGTGAGACTCCGCCTCAAATAAATAAATATATAAATAAAGGAATAAAAGAAAGTGCTCAAAAAACGAGGGGCCATATCAGAAATGCATTGACTCTAGCTTAAAGGAGTTCCCAGATTCAGGAAAATTTGAGCATCAAATGATGATAGCAACAATGTAATCCTTTGAGTGAAATAAGAATCTATGATCCCATACTGATACAAATGAATAAATAGGGAAGAAGGAAACATTCTGTTCTATGATAGAATGCCAACCAATAAATGGAATGATGGAATTACAAAAATCACCAATTTGAAATCATTAGAGTAATAATTATTTAGGAATCATCAATGGATGCTAAATGTGGTGAGTGAAAATTTGATGATAAATAGGAACAGCTACATAGCCTTAAAGAATCTCCCCACAAATTACTTATTTAACATGTATAAAATACCTGTTAATGCCAGAAAGAAACCTGGCTGAAACCATCTTAATCAAGTGATACAAATTAATATCACCAGTAATGAAACAAATCAACGGTGTTTCCTGACACACACCAAGAAGAGCACAGCATCACTTCTGTGGTATACTCCTTCCAGATATACATAAATCATGAGGAAATATCAGAGAAATCTAAACTGAGTGACAGTCTATAAAGTAAATGGTCAGTAATCTGCAAAAATTCCCCTTCTTTCACACTGTAGCACTACTGCAGATTAAAGAAAACTAACTGAATGTGACTCATGATCCTGGTTTGGATCCTGGTCCAATAAAGGACATTATTGGAACGACTGGCAAAACTTGAAGGGCATTTGTGGATTATTTGGTAGTGATGTATTAGTGTTAATTTCCTGATTATGATGTGGTTATATCAGTGCATGTCCCATACTTAGGAAATAAAAACCAAAGTATAAATTGGTAATGGGGCATTATTTCTAGCTTATTCTCCAGTTAGAGGATCGGGGCAGTGAAATGTTCACAGGAGTCTTGATGAAAGGCATATAGGAGCTATATATGATATTTCTGCAACAATTAAATAAACTCAAGATTACACCAGATTGAAAAGTTTTTAAAAATGGTATTGTCCACAATCTCAGGTACTATAAGGAGGTTAAGGAGGATGAAGACTAAGGAAAGAAGGCTGTTGGATTCAACACTGACCAGAACATTCCGTGGTGTGACAGAAGCAGTCACTGCAGGCTGAGAACTGAACGAGAGACAAGGAAAGGTGTGGAGGAAAAGCCATGTTGAGAAGTCTGTTGAATAGAAGAATGAAGGCAGGACAATAACCTGCAGGAAAATCCAGGAGAGGGAGTTTTGTTTTCAGAATGATGAGAACTTGTTTATGTTTGCAGATTAAAGGAAGTGTACCTGTTGCTGCAATACAGAGGTACAAATTGAAAGAATAATAATTGATGGGGAACCAACCAGGAGCCCTGGGGGAAAGGAGATGGAGAATAAGATCAAGATTCTAGGTGTAAAGGTACAACTTGGAGAGAATCTCCCACTCCCTCACCACCACTCCAACTAAAGGCCCATTTATTTCATTATTCCATCCCGTGTCATGTAGCTACCATGAAATTTAGATGAAATTGACCCTACTTTCAGCTCCAGGAGTGAACCCCAGTAAGTGTAATCTCCCCTACTTCTGTGATTTGTATAGTAACCCAGATCTAAACCAGTCAGTACATGGTAAACATCTTCAACCTAGGGAATGATTTAAGGTTTGTGTCCAATCAGCACAAATCTCAATACTCATTAGATGTTTATGAGATGAAGTACTCTCTCTCTGGGTGTGAATGAAAATGCACCATAGCGCGGGTGCTGCCGCTCACCATATAATAAAAAGGATGGATGCCACCCTGAAGATGAGATGTGTACTCTGAAGGAAGAAGCAAGAAACGTACACAGGGAATCAGAGTCTGAGTCCTGATGGAGCCATACATAAAGCTCACCCTTCCCCTGGATTTTAGCCAATACACCTCTTTTATTTATTTATTTTTTATTTATTTTTTTTTTTTTTTTGAGACGGAGTCTCGCTCTGTGGCCCAGGCTGGATTGCAGTGGCCCGATCTCGGCTCACTGCAAGCTCCGCCTCCCGGGTTCACGCCATTCTCCTGCCTCAGCCTCCGGAGTAGCTGGGACTACAGGCGCCCGCCACCACGCCCGGCTAGTTTTTTTGTATCTTTTAGTAGAGACGGGGTTTCATCGTGTTAGCCAGGATGGTCTCGATCGCCTGACCTCGTGATCCGCCCGTCTCGGCCTCCCAAAGTGCTGGGATTACAGGCTTGAGCCACCGCGCCCGGCCAATACACCTCTTTTATTATTTGCTCAGTTTGAGTAGGCTTTTTGTTATTTGTGAACAGAAACATCCTAACTAATAAAGGATGAGAGAGTTGTCCTCTAACAAATGGTTCAGAGAGGCATAAAGACAAAAGTGTTGCAATAGGGACAAAATCAAGGATTCCTGTTTTTCACGTCTAGGGCACGAAATCGCTCTCACAATGCAATCCCCCAAAAGTCTCCAAATTCCTACTGTACTTATTAAAATACCACATATTCTGACTATGAAATGTATCTCATGTTATTCTCTATGCATTTTGTATGCATACCTAAACAGACTGTAAACTCCTCACAGGAAACGCTTGTTTCTTTCTACAACTGTGTACCTGACCTAACACCGAACATATGGCTAGGAAAACCCTGGAAGCTCAATCAAGATGTATTAAATTGTGCTGTTACCTAAGTGTTCCCCCAAAACCAACATGTAGCAAGGTTGTACCCACCTCAATTTTAGACCTCCCCAGTCACAAGGACAATGCTATGGTTAGCTTTGCACAAGGAAAGAAATTAAACAAAGAAACATGTGTTTATCAAAAGCCATACCAGTTACTATTATACCTTTGATTTGTATCTTTGTATTGTATCAGTGTATAGGTATATTTCCCTTAAAGACTACATCTCCATATTTTGGATACATTCTTACAATGTATCGAAACTAACTCATTTAATACTACTCGATTGCATTTAAGGACAATAAAAGAAGTAAAAATTCAGGTTAGATGAAACAATTTGGAATATATCACATCTTGAAACCTCTGGCCAGGCCCAGTAGCTCACACCTGTAATCCCAGCACTTTGGGAGGCCAAGGCAGGTGGATCACAAGGTCAAGAGATCGAGACCATCCTGGCCAACATGGTGAAACCCCGTCTCTACTAAAAATACAAAAATTAGCCAGGCGTGGTGGCGCGTGCCTGTAGTCTCAGCTACTCAGGAGGCTGAGGCAGGAGAATCGCTTGAACCCAGGAGGCGGAGGTTGTAGTTAGCCGGGATTGTGCCACTGTACTCCATCCTGGCAACAGAGCGAGACTCCATCTCAAAAAAAAAAAAAAAAAAACCTCTGAAAAATATTATATCTTGCCAAGCATGGCTCATGCCTGTAATCTCAACACTTTGGGAGGCCGAGGCAGGAGAATCTCTTGAGGCCAGGAGTTTGAGGACAGTCAGGGCAACACAATGAGACAGTATCTCTACAAAAATTAAAATTAAAAAATTAGCTGGACATGGTGGCACATGCCTGTAGTCTCAGCTTTGGGGAGACTGAGGTGGGAGGCTTTCTTGAGCCACGGAGGTCAAGGCTGCAGTGAGCTGTGATTGCGCTACTGTACTCTAACCTGGGCATCAGTCTCAAAAAACAAACAAAACCATTCTATCTTTCAGCGAAAACTTGTCTCCACCTGAGTATGTAGTCTGTTCTTCCTAGAGCAACAATAACAACAAAAAGCTTATCTCTCCTCATAGGGAGAGACCTGTGCCCAATCACTGGTGTGCTGAAAATATGCCCACTCTTTCCTACGCCTCACCATCCATAGATAATGTTCTCCAATGCCAAGAAAACATGAGTCATACACAGTTTTGCAAACTGGTCTTTCAGCAGACATCTGTCCAATTTAAACCACTGAAACTGCAAAAAAAAAAAAAAAAAAAAATTGAAGCTTCTTTGGTTTAATCTTTTAGATGGAGCTCCAAATAAGTAATGAGAATATCATGTCTGGGAACAGTCTCACTGACCACTGATGACATAATCCTTTATGAGACAATATTTACATTTGTCCCTGAAGTTTTCAACCGAAAGTCAGAAAGGGATCCAGAATAAACGATCAAATGATTAAGATCCATCTGTTTAGTTGAATGAGAGAGTTAACGTTTCTATACAACTAAGAAATAGAATGTATTTTATGTCTGGTCTGTATTTTAGGGAATTGGTGTCTTATTTTTAACTAATATCTAGTTATGGGTCCCAACAATACCCAAACAACAGTTCTACTATTGTGAAAAATAAATAATTAAATACTTTCTGCAAGTATAATGTCTCCCCTCCGCCCCATCAAAAGTGATGCAAATGATAACTCCCAAGTGCCACAATGGGCAGCTGGAAATAGTTTCTGTCCAGCACCAATCTGCAGTCTCGTAGAATTGCACAATGAGTTTCTTCTGAGTTCAGAAAGGGGGTTGGGGGACGTGTGAAGTCACGATGCAGTAGGCTTGCATATCTCTGTCTATGTGTGCATTGTGGGAGGCTAATAAAGTGGTAGGTCCATTTCTAACACGGTTTGGCTTTTTTGATATTACACTCTAGTATCTGAAAACTTTTACTCTTAAGGAGCAGGACTCTGTAACTAACTGACTAAGTGCCTAAGGCCTAAATGTCAATCTGCATACAAGGCTGTCAGCCAAGCCTTCTGCCTCCCAGGAGCCCAGTGCTAGAGTTAATTTACATGCAGCAGTGAGAAAGTCTTCAGAATGTTAAGACTGTCAGCTGCAACTTTCAGAGGAAGAAAAGCATGAGAGGTTGAGTCTTAGAAGTAGCCAGCCCAGAGTCTGAGTTTGTTGGAAGAAGCAGTTGCAGAAGGAAAGGGGAAAGAGCACTGAAACAGAGTCTCAACTCCACCACTGGCTAAGGCCCTACCTCGTCCCTCTTCAACTCTTGGCATTTTCATCTGTAAAACCTGGATACTGGCCGGGCGCAGTGGTTCATGCCTGTAATCCCAGCACTTTGGGAGGCTGAGGCAGGCAGATCACGAAGTCAGGAGATGGAGACAATTCTGGCTAACACGGTGAAAACCTGTCTCCACTAAAAATATTTTAAAAATTAGCCGGGCATGGTGGCGGGCACCTGTAGTCCCAGCTGCTGGGGAGGCTGAGGCAGGAGAATGGCGTGAACCCGAGAGGTGGAGCTTGCAGTGAGCCGAGATCGCGCCACTGCACTCCAGCCTGACAGAGCAAGACACCATCTTAAAAACAAAACAAAACAAAACCTGGATATTAGTGCCTTTCTAGCATATCCTACTGGCTGTAGTACCCATCTAATAAATAATGAACATAAAAGTTCTTTTAAAAATGCAAGCCACTGTATAAATGTGAAGTATTGTAGTGGCACACGCCTGTAATATCAACTACTCAGGAGGCTGAGGCAGGAGAATCAGTTGAACCTGGGAGGCAGAGGTTGCAGTGAGCCGAGGTCGTGCCACTACCCTCCAGCCTAGGGGACAGAGTGAGACTCCATCTCAAAAAAAAAAAAGACTGTGGATGTTATCTTGAGGTGGGGAATAATCAAAAGCTTTTTAATGGGGGATGAGAGTTGGGATAAGCAACATGGTTAAACTTCTAGAACGGAAAATATGACTGCAATAGATAGGGATAGATTGAGGGGGCAGGATGGAAACTAGGGAAGTCTGAGGACATGGAGGTTGGGAGACACTGTTTTTCAATCTAAACCTAAGGCTGGCCAGGTGCGATGGCTCACACCTGTAATCCCAGCACTTTGGGACACCAAGACAGGAGAATTGCTTGACCCTAGGAATTCGAGAACAGCCTAGACAACATGAAAAGACCTCGTCTCTGCAAAAAATTTTAAAAAGTTAGCCGAGTGTGGTGGTACATGCCTGTCGTCCTGGCTACTCAGGAGGCTGTTGTGGGAGGATCACTTGAGCCCATGATGTCGAGTCTGCAGTGAGCCATGACTGCACCACTGCACTCCAGTGTGGGTGACAGCGTGAGACCCTGTCTCCAAAAAAACAAAAACAAAAACACCCCTAAGTTTACAGTGATCAGTCCTACTTGGCAAGCTGTTCACTCTTGTTTCTGTGTACTAAATATGCCTGCCATATGGCGAGAATGCAGCCAAGCCAAGGAGATGGAAGGTGCAGATTTTAAATCTACTGGAGTCGAACAAGTAAGTAATAAGGGGGTAAGAACTACAGACCCTCACACACAGTAGGGCAGCCTTCTTCTAGGCTCCAAAGCTAAATGGGATAGGGGTTCCTTTCAAAATTTTTCTTTGGAGAATTACATTTGAATTATGTCATCTGGAAGTGAACCTTGAATGTGGAAAAAAGTTTGGTAACCTTCCAAGAAAGTCACTTAAAAAAATACTGGCTAACCCTTTTTTTTGTTTGTTTTTGAGATGGAGTCTCGCTCTGTCGCCCAGGCTGGAGTGCAGTGGTGCGATTTTGGCTCACTGCAAGCTCTGCCTCCCGGGTTCACGCCATTCTCCTGCCTCAGCCTCCCGAGTAGCTGGGACTACAGGCGCGTGCCACCATGACTGGCTAATTTCTTTGTATTTTTTTAGTAGAGACGGGGTTTCACTGTGTTAGCCAGGATAGTCTCAATCTCCTGACCTCGTGATCTGCCCACATAGGCCTCCCAAAGCGCTGGGATTACAGGCATGAGCCACCACGCCTGGCCGGTTAACTCTTTAAATGCTACTTTTTACCTAGCTGGTCTTTCTCCTAACCTTTTAAAAGTCAAACCAGGCCGGGCGTGGTGGCTCAAGCCTGTAATCCCAGCACTTTGGGAGGCCGAGACGGGCGGATCACGAGGTCACAAGATCAAGACCATCCTAGCTAACATGGTGAAACCCCGTCTCTACTAAAAAAAAATACAAAAAAAACTAGCCGGGCGAGGTGGCGGGCGCCTGTAGTCCTAGCTACTCCGGAGGCTGAGGCAGGAGAATGGCGTGAACCCGGGAGGCGGAGCTTACAGTGAGCTGAGATCCGGCCACTGCACTCCAGCCTGGGTGACAGAGCAAGACTCCGTCTCAAAAAAAAAAATAAAATTAAAAAATAAAAATAAAAATAAAAGTCAAACCAGGCACAGTGGCTCTAGCCAGGAGCGGCTCTAGCCAAGAGTGGCTCATGCTTATAATCCCAACACGTTGGGAGACTAAGGCAGGAGGATCACTTGAAGCCAAAAGTTCGAGACCAGCCTGTAGAGATGGTGAAACCCCATCTCTACAAAAAATTAGCTGGGCATGGTGGCACGTGCCTGTAATCCCACTTACTCAGGAGGCTGAGGCAGGAGAATTGCTTGAACCCGGGAGACAGAGGTTGCAGTGAGCTGAGGTGGTGCCACTGCACTCCAGCCTGGGTGACAGAGCTCGACTCTGTCTCAAAAAAAAAAAAAAAAAAAAAATGGCCAGGCTTGGTGGCTCACACCTGCAATCTCAGCACTTTGGGAGGTTGAGGCGGGCAGATCACCTGAGGTTGGGAGTTCGAGACCAGCCTGACCAACATGGAGAAAACCCATCTCTACTAAAAATACAAAATTAGTTTGTCGTGGTGGTGGGCGTCTGTAATTCCAGCTGCTTGGGAGGCTGAGGCAGGAGAATCGCTTGAATCCGGGAAGCGGAGGTTGTGGTGAGCTGAGATCACACCATTGTACTCCAATCTGGGCAACAAGAGCGAAACCCTGTCTGAAAAAAAAAAAAAAAAAAAAAAAAAAAGGTGCTGAAAGAGAAAATTGGACTTAAACAGTTAAAACAAACCTAGTGCAGTGGCTCACACCTGTTATCCCAACACTTTGGGAGTCCAAGGCAGGTGTATCGCTTAAGGTTAGGAGTTTGAGACCAGCAATAGCCAACATGGTGAAACCTCATCACTACTAAAAATACAAAAATTAGCCAGGCATGGTGGCGGGCGCTTGTAATCCCAGCAACTTGGGAGGCTGAGGTAGGAGAATCATTTGAACCTAGGAGGTGGAGGTTTCAGTGAGCTGAGATCAGGCCACTGCACTCCAACCTGGGCAACAGAGTGAGACTCCATCTCAAAAAAAACCCCAAAACACCAAAAACACCAAAAAAAAAAAAAAAATATGGAGATCTGTACTGCTAGCCCAAGTGGGTCCGAGGCCATTCTCCCCTACCTCTCTGCCATTCCTTTTCCATTAGATATTAATGGTATAAAGGCTTCATGTATTTTTTTTAACAAAACAGTGCAGATAATTTTATAATATATATAATGCATATTAGTAGACTAACAGAAGCAGTGTTAACTATTCCAAGATAGGATTTCTGTTTGTGAAAGAAGAGTAACTGCAGCCCTAGGAGAGGGGTCAACATCTCTGACGACTGACTTCGGTGGATGGCGAGTTTCTCAGGTCCAACCCTGCATCCACTAACTCTGTACCTTCTTAACTCTTTCATTGTCTGGGTTTATGTCTAAGCTTGTTCCAGGTATCCAGGATGCCCACAAGAATACCACAGGTTCTGGAAGAGGAAGGGGATGGCAGATGTTAACCTATTTCTACGGAGACTTACATAGGGATAATGGAAACGACATCACACTTAGCTATTCCCTTGCTCGTGGGAATACTGGATTTTTAAACTCTTTTTTGCTATATAAGTTCATTATTCATGTTATCATTGAATATTCCACTTTAGTTCACTCTATTTTTGAACATTTTTACCCTCACCAAATTATTAATTTTAAATAGTATTACACGATTTTGAATACTGAGTATTTCAGGAAGTCTAAAAGCTTGATTGGACTGATAGATATCCACTTCAGCCCTCATATCAGAATGCTCAAATATTTTTACAACCAGAAAATAAATCTGTTTGAGTTCACTGAACAATGTTATCAAATGAGGGCCTCATCAAATCAGCATCCTCTTCTGCTACTATCTTTTCCCCTCTTAAACACCAGCTCTGGCCCAGAATCACTGCTAGCTCTTCCTCAAAACTCTCAAGTGACCAGAATTTGCCTTCAGCTTTGAGGGAAATACTTAAGCTGAGTATTTCCAAAACTATCTTCAAAATGGTGGCATTGATCAAATACATACCTTCTCTCATGACTCTTTACCTGTTTTTATACTGGATGGTTTGTTTAAAACTAAACAGTCCCACCTCTCTACATTGTCACTTCCTGCTGATAGAGAATACATTGGTTTACGTTACATTTCCTCTTTCGTGGTTGTGCAATGACTTCAACTAACTATGAACAACTTTAATGCATTGGCAAAGATAGAATGGCTTACTTCCTTTCTCTAATGGTTAACTGTTCCTTGACAGAATTAGTCATTCTCTTATTGTATTGTCCTAGCACTTAGATTTCATATCTGATGCATTTGCCAAATTATCATTACATATTAACTTCCACTAGTCCTTAAGGAGGAGTTCGATGTTTCTTCCTGTTATGGATGTGCTGTGTAGTCCCGCCTGGCTTGGCATTTAGTGGATACTCAATGTTCGTTAACGTGAATGAATCTTGAGGGTTCCTTGATTATTATAATCAGGTAGATACTGGTAGCTTTTTCAGATGGTCAAAACCAATTAGTTTTCTTTATATATATATATATTTTTTCTTAGAGATAGGGTCTTACTCTGTCCTGGCCTCAAGCAGTTCTCCCACCTTAGCCTTCCAAAGTGTTGGGATGACAGGCCTGAGCCACCACACCCAGCCTGAAACTAGTTTTTTGTCTGCACAATGCATTTTTTTTTTTTTTTTACTGATTTCATAGAAAAATATTTATAAAACAATTGATAAACAGCAAAGTCCATGTAATTGGTAATTACTAGAATAGGGAGTCCTCTTTAAAAATATGTCTGAGTTAGGAGTATTCTAAATTTGCTTTCTTCATTGTTTTACAATTCTAACAGTTTTTCCTTAGAAGGGTTCTTTTCCCCCACCCTAGTTGCTTTAGCTGATGAATCACAGAAATCAGAGAAGGGGAAGACCAGTGAAGTCATCTGATTCATCTCCAAATCAGGGAGTGGAGCATTGGAATTTGGTGAAGACCGATCTCTCATTTGAAGAGAAAAGAGTTTTCTTTTGGTTTTTTTTGTTGTTTGTTTTCCAGCTTGAGCTGATTAGAGCAGCTTACCCATCTGTTTGCCTTTTGCTTCTAACACAATTCTGAGACCCACCCTTTTAGAAAGCAATCAGGTCTTCTTACCAACAGCCCCAGGAAAACCAGATGCCAAAGTACTCAGTAGTTGAACTAAAATTATACTACCTGAGTAATAAAGTTGATTTATGAATATCTTAGTGATTGTTTTAACTGAGTCTTAAAGAATTTCAGACTGTTTCAGCAGGGTCTTACAAATATAAGAGCTAGCAAGTAACTTACAGATGATCTGGGCCAAAATATTCTGTTCTCCAGAGGCTAAGAAACTAAAATTTATGTATGTATGTATTTTTATATTAACTGGCTCAGAAGGCAAAAACTAAAATTTAGATGTCAAAAAAATTGTCATTATGCTGCAGTCAGGAGTATAAACCTGTCCCTTCACTTTTCTCTCTATCACAATGTCACAGTATCTTCCCTCACAATGTTCTCTTCCACTGTCTTCTTCCTTTCCTCCTCCTTTTCCTTCCTATTCTTCTCTTTTTTGCATTGCTTGAAGAAATGGCAGAGATGATTTAGTATCCATGCCAGCGATTCATTCCAACCTCACCCAATCCCCCAGCATCACGATCACAGAGGCAGTGGATGCCACCTCAGCCCCAGCTGCAGCCTGTCCCTTCCCTCCTTGCTTCCCTCCTACTTGCATTTGTGTTCTTCCAGCCACAGAGCTTGGCTTCCTCCTCTGTTTAAATTCTGCTCTTGTATTTCAGACTTTTTAACAGATCATAGTGCCGTTGGCTTCTCCCTTGGTATCTAGCTTAGCTCTACTCCAACTTCTGAGCATGTTCTCCCAAAGCATCCCTGTACCAGCTCTGGCCTCTTGGGTTACAAAACTGGGTTCCATTCTGCTTGCTGCTTGCCAACACTCCCTGAAGAGTGGGGAGGAATATTTGCAGCCTATTGCTAGTGACAGCGTAAGCATGTCCCTAGTGTATATACCCATATTTAGCTACCTAAGTATGTTATCACAGGTTCACTTTATTAGAAAACTAAGTTCCTTTGCAACATACCGAAATTTAACAGTTGCCTGTTGTTATAATTATCTTAATGATATTTGACACAGCTTTATTTTACTTTAAAGTGATATTTCCCAATTGCAGCTACATGTTTAAATAATCTAGAAGCTTAATACATGCTGATGTCCCGCAATCCAAAGAGTCTGAATGAAAGCAACAACTTTATATGCATGTATGCAATTCCACAGGGATAGCCCTCTTAATTTGAACAAAGAAGGAATTCAGAGAAAGAAGGCCAATCATATTTGGTAAAAATGATCTATTGATCTACTTGTAAAGAGGTTTTATTATTAATAGTTTTATTATTCAAAGTACTTCCATTTAGAAATCCTATTGGGCCTTTTCAGTGAACAGATAAATCTTGTCTCTGTTTAGCAATATCCACGTGCATGTATATGATTAATCTGCTTAAATTATTACATTTGCATATTAAGGATCAAGTTTTTGAGCTAAAAGAGAATTTGATAATTTTTTAGTCAAAGACTCTTATTTTCCAGGTGAGGAATAGGACCAGAGAGCTTAAGTGACATGTCCAAGTACACCCAATTTATATAGGAGCTAGGACCGGAGCTCACGCCTCCTGTGTTCTATGATGATTATCAGAGTATCCAGTAATAGAGACCACTCCAACAACCTCAGGTCTCTTAACATGGAGACCATGTTATGAGCCCCACGCTGGGGTTACAAAGATGAACCGGGAGCTCCTAGTTCGATGGTGCAACCTGAAACATAAACAGTCATGGTACCAAGAGATAAAGGATGTAATACAAACAATACAAAGATTGTATGAAAAAAGAAATGTGCTCTACCCTTCCCGTAAACTTCGTGCTACAAGTTATCTTATTTAATATATTAACTTTCTTAGCAAGCTTTTTTCTTTATGCATTGTATGAAACATATAAGCATTGGCTCTGCCTAAGTTGTATTCTCATAGATTATAACTAGAAGAAACAAAATCACATGAGATTTTACAATATTGAGTGTTTTCTTTGTCAGCAGAGAGTGCTGTGATGTCCAGCTTTTCCTCTATTTATAGATTTTTAAATTATCGTTTTCTTAAATATACATGAAAAATACCATCAAAAAGATTCAAGTTTTCCCCAAAACCTGGCACGGGCTGTCATAATTTTTTTTTTTTTTTTTTTGAGACGGAGACAGGGTCTCGCTCCGTGGCCCGGGCGGGGGGGCCGGGTTCGGATCTCAGCTCACTGCAAGCTCCCGGGTTGACGCCATTCTCCTGCCTCAGTCTCCCGAGTAGCTGGGACTACAGGCGCCTGCCACCTCACCCGGCTAGTTTTTTTGTACTTTTTAGTAGAGACGCGGTTTCACCGTGTTAGCCGGATGGTCTCGATCTCCTGACCTCGTGATCCGCCCGTCTCGGCCTCCCAAAGTGCTGGGATTACAGGCTTGAGCCACCACGCCCGGCCGTGTCATAATCTTAAGTGTAAGAAGGCAGCCCTTCTTTTCACTAGTTATATGTTTTTGTGTTGTTGTTTTTTTTCCAACTCTTTTTAAAACTGTAGAAGGTGTCTGCATTGTTTACAAAAATCAAATAATGCAAACAAGCATATGTAGTAAAGGTGAACACTCTCCTGAACAAATACTTTTCCCAAAGCTAACCAATATCACTGTGGTGTACATACTTCCATATATTTTCATATATGTTTACATGAACCTGCCTATGCAGACATATATGGATATACACATAAATGTGTGAATACACATAAATATTAACATAAATAGAACCCAATTTAGTCATATTATTCTGTTTGACTTTTTTTTTTTTTTTGACTGTAAGTTTATTCAATGCAAAATAATCCTCTCCAATTTTACTGAGGTGGCTGACCATGTCCACGACCAAATCTGCCTCTAAAATGGAATTTGGTTGCTGACCTAGTCCCAGCCTCGGCTTTCTTGTGGGCATCAGCAGGCACAGCAATTCGCCTATAGTATCTCTGTCGGCTTCCCCTCTTGTGAGTCTTGCAGGTCGCTCACCCTCCAGACCTTTAGGCTGAGGCCTGCCAGTCTCTGGACGGCTGCAGCATAGAGTGGCAGGCACAGTCTCCGGGGATAGATGAAGGTAATCACGGAGACAGTGGAGATTCTCATTGGTAAGGTACCAGTAGAAATGTTTCCAGGCAAACTGTTCCTTCTTGTAGCCTCGGGACTTGAGAGACTGCATGGCCTTCATGACATGAACGCTGGGCACATTCTTGTCTGCCAGTTTTGGCTGCTTAGGCATGTGGACATCCTTCTTGGCCACCATGACTCCCTCCTTAAAAAGGAGTTCATGAATGGCAATCCGGTTCTTCTTAGGCATCAACATTTCGGCGACTGTAGGGTCCGGGTCCTGGGGCAGAAAAAAGGGCGATCTTTTTTTTTTGAGACTGAGTTTTTCGCTCTTGTTGCCCAGGCTGGAGTGCAGTGGTGCAATCTCGGCTCACCGCACCCTCCGCCTCCCGGGTTCAAGCAATTCTCCTGCCTCAGCCTCCCGAGTATTTAGGACAGTATTTTTCATGAAATAAAATATTTTGAGTGAATATGAAAACACACAAAAACATAGCTGCATTTTGAATGTTTTTATCTTTATTGAGTGTCTATCGAATGTATTTTGGGTGTTTTGAATTTTTTAACTTTGAAGACTGTATGTTGGTTAAAAAAATTCAAAGTTAAAAAAATTCAAAACACCAGAATACATTCAATAGACACTTAATAAAGATAAAAACATTCATAATGCAGCTATTTTTTTGTGTTTTCATATTCACGCAAAATATTTTATTTCATGAAAAAACTGTCCTATTTTGAATAGACTCTGTGGCTAAGAAATACATATTGTATTGCAGAATTTGGGTTTTTTTTTTTTCCTATTGATAACAGACACTTAGCAGCTAAATATTTGTATTTTCTATAAAATTAGATGGAAAAATCTAATGGTGGAAGAAACAATAGAGGCTGATAGGGTTTGAAATATTCATTCTCTGACATGCCAATGTATAAATGCAGTAAAATGTGCTGAGTTCAGAATAAGAAACTTACACCTCACATGGCACACGTATACATATGTAACAAACCTGCATGTTATGCACATGTACCCTAGAACTTAAAGTATAATAAAAAATAAAAATAAATAAATAAATAAAAACAGGAGGTCCCTAAGTTTTTCAGAAACTTTTATGGATACAATCTTATACTTGTGCTTATGTTCTCTGATAATAATTTTTTTTTTAAAGTCCTCAAAGGTAATATTTTGACATTTTGGAATTTCTGATAAGTAAATCATAATTTAATGTGGGAAAAAAAAAAAGAAACTTATACCTTAGGAAGCATCCCAATATTCCAGTGGGTTAATATAGAAATGATCTGGACAGAGTGGGCATCTGTAGCCAAATCCGTTTTCATGATGTTTTATATATCGTATTGTAACTTAGCATTCCAGCAAGACACAGTTTTACACTTACATTCTGCTTGTTCTTTCATTTAGCACTATATTTTGGAAATCCGTTCATGTCAGGACATATTGATCTACTCCATTCCTTTCAGCAGTTTCATTCCACTGAACAGATACTCTAAAATTAATTTAATTTAGCCTCATTGATGGCCACTTAGGGTGTTTCAATCTTAAAATGCTGATATAAATGTCCTTACACACATATTGTTATGGTCACGTAGAGCTCTCTCTTCAAGATAGCTTTCTTGAACCAACATCACTGCATCAGAGGGCATGAGTATTTGAAATATTGATAGATATTGACAAACCATCCTCCCACCAATAAAGTATGAAAATTCCCATTTTGCCCATTTTCACCACACCGAATACTATATATTTTAATTTTTGCCAGGTGAGTTTAAGTATGAACAAAGGCAAGGGAATGCGTTTATGGAGAAAAATCTGATAGTAACAGGTACTGGGTAAGATCATGTCAGTGCAAAGAGGAAACAACCAAACGCCTATCCTCAAGAAGCTCTTGCCTAGTTGCTGAGACCAACAAATTAAAAAAAAAACAATGTGAGGTGACAACTGCAAGAGGAGAGATTATTTTTAAAATGCCAAGAGAAGTAGCCAAATCGGCCTGAAGGGCTTGGGAAAGCCTTTGCTCTGCAGTAGGAAATAATATTTACTCTGAGGCTTGATGGATGAAGCAAAGTTCACCACTGAGGAAAGCAGGAAAGGGCATTCCAGCAGGAAAACAGGATGGAGGAAGGTACAGAGGCATGAATGAGCCTGGTCTGTCCAGCAGTGGCACATGGAGCGGTGAAGAGTGAAGATGTGGGGGAATGAGGCTGCCCAGGTAGGTCAGAGCCCTGCTGGGAAGTTTCTGGAGAGGGGTCATATAATCAGAATTATGTCTCAGAAAGAGAATTCTGGCTGTCTCACAGAGAATGAACTGAGGCCAAAAACGTCTGTTACAGCTGAGAAAGAGACATCGAATTCGCTGCAGATTTTTCCCAGGAAATGCCTCCAAACAAAATAGACATTGTGGTTTGTCCATACCAAGAGTACTCTGTGTGGTTTGGGTCATGACACGTGAATTCAACAAGGATTTCTTGAAGTCTTACTATGAGTTCAGCAAGGCTAGCTGCTTGCAAAGACTGAAAAGCCAGTGAAATAACTATGCCTTTTTTCAGCACCTACAATATACCAGACATTCTTTATACATTTTTTAATCTTTTTTTTTTTTTTTGCGATGGAGTCTCCCTCTGTCACCAGGCTGGAGTGCTGCGGTGTGATCTTGCCTCACTGCAACCTCCGATTCCCTGATTCAAGCAATTCTCCTGCCTCAGCCTCCTGAGTAGCCGGGATTACAGGCAAGCATCACCACGCCTGGCTAATTTTTGTATTTTTAGTAGAGACAGAGTTTCACCATATTGGCCAGGATGGTCTCGATCTACTAATCTCATGATCCACCCACCTCGGCCTCCCAAAGTGCTGGATTACAGGCGTGAGCCACCATGCCTGGACTTTAATCTTTACAATAGTCCTTAGTATCACACATGAGAAAACAGAGGCTTTCAAAGGTTTCACCTGGTCATATATCCTGATATATTTATAATTTGCGATTCATCCGTAAATAAGAGCTTTACACATCCAACCCTATTTTTTTCCCCCCGGCCCAGGACAGAGTCTTGCTCTGTCACCCAGGCTGGAGTGCAATGGTGGTACAATCTTGACTCACTGCAACCTCCACCTCCCG
Source organism: Papio anubis (assembly GCF_008728515.1). NCBI lineage: Eukaryota > Metazoa > Chordata > Mammalia > Primates > Cercopithecidae > Papio > Papio anubis. Next base: position 128,627,970 of record NC_044982.1, read on the forward strand.
GGTTCAAGTGATTCTCCTACCTCAGCCTCCCAAGTAGCTGGGATTACAAGTGCCCACCACCATGCCCAGCTGATTTTTTGTATTTGTAGTGGTTTCACCATATTGGCCAGGCTGGTCTCGAACTCCTGACCTCAGGTGATCCACCCGCCTCAACCTCCCAAAATTCTGGGATTACAGGCGTGAGCCACCACGCTTGGCCTCTCTTCAGTTATTTCTTTGATAATTTTTCCCCTTCACTTTGCCTGTTCTTTCTTTTTAGAATTATTATTTGCTGTTTGCCAGTTACGTTTCCCAGATCCTTTTCCTCTTCTGGCCATGTCTTCAAATAGAAATATATGCGTACACTGATTGCATATAACAGGCTCAAGGAAATAATAGCATTATGTTAATGAGTGTCTAAATCATACAATGTAGTGGGCCTGGGGTCATGCTTATCTCACTGAAGGAGCGGTGGTATCTGAGAAATATGATGTAATGGACAAGGGAGTAGATTGAAAGTAGAAAAACATATTCTGGCCTCAGCTCTGTTCCTTACTAGTTTAAGGATTATGGTAGAATGTCTGCCAAGATGGTTGCCAACAATTCCTTCCACCCACTTACTCACATGTCATTCGCTTTATGAAGAGGTGAAGTCTATTTCACTTTCCCTTGCATCTGGGTTGTGTGACTTGCTTTGACCAACTTATGCTGGCATTCTACTGGAATGCAGTGGAAGTGACACTGTTTTAGTTCTAGGCCTGATAGCTTCCACTTTGACTTCTTGAAAACCAGCAACTACCCTACTGGAGAGAGGCCCTTCTCGATCTTGCAGCCTCATTTGGGTCTTCCTAGCTAAGACAGATCAGAGATGAACTGACCCAATGAACTCCACCTTCTGCAGAATCATGAACAAATAAATGGTGGTGGTTGTTTTAAACCTCTAAGATTTGGAGGCGGTCTATTTCATACTAATAGGTAAATGAAACATAACTGGTGCCTGGATGTGGAGTGTTGCTGTAATAAAACCCTAAAATATGTGACACTGACTTTACTGCCAGCTGGTAACTAGAGAGATGACTGTGAGTGGAAGTTGGTAGAGCAGTGAGGAAATTGCTATGGAGGACTGGAGAAGAGGCAAACTATATCACGTAGTGGCAGGATGTTTGACATTGCTGTTGCCTGTGGTGACACGAGTGATAGAATATGAAGCCTGGTGCAGTGGCACACGCCTATAATCCCAGCAGTTTGGGAAGCCGAGGTGGGTGGATCCCCTGAGTTCAGGAGTTTGAGACCAGCCTGACTAACATGGTGAAACCCCGACTCTAGCAAAAAAAAAAAAAGTGAAACTCAAAAAAAAAAAAAAAAACAAAAACAAAAACAAAGAAAAGAAAAGAAGATAGAATATGTGCCATTGAACTTGTGGATCTAGCCAAGGAGATTTTCAGGTAAAATGCTGAAAGTGCCAATGGGTTTTATTGCCAAAGGGCAAGATCTGTTTGGTTTTCAAGCAGAATTCTAGTCAGTAAAATGTTTGCAAAGTAAGAAATGGTATCTGGAGAAAGACCAAATCAAGATGTGGCTATAAAAACTACTTTTTTTTTTTTTTTTTGAGACAGAGTCTTGCTCTGTTGCCAGGCTGGAATGCAGTGGTGTAATCCCGGCTCACCGCAACTTCCGCCTCCCAGGTTCAAGCGATTCTCCTGCCTCAGCCTCCTGAGTAGCTGAGATCACAGGCATGCGCTACCATGCCCGGCTAATTTTTGTATTTTTAGTAGAGACGGAGTTTCACCATGTTGGCCAGGATGGTCTCGATCTCTTGACTTTGTGATCCATCTGCCTTGGCCTCCCAAAGTGCTGGGATTACAGGTGTGAGCCACCATGCCCGGCAACAACTTCTTTTTAAAGACTCCAAGAAAGATTTAATGTGGTGCTTCGAAGACCATCTCAGGGCTTTTAAGAATCTTAAGCGCATTGTCCCACTGCAGCCTGACATGTAAAGTAGAGAGAGATCTATTTAAAAAAAAAAAATGAATGTGAATCTTGGAACATGGAATTAAACCTCAGCAAGATTTACATAAATAAAGTTTTTGAGAAAATTTTATATAAATTTTGGAGCATGGTGTGAACCTTAATAAGCTATAGAAAATCCACATGGTTTTTAAGATACTTGTATTAATGAAAGAACTGCCAGCTTAAACCAGAAAAAGTGCAAAATGAGAAGAGGTTTCTAGACCTTTCAGTTTCTCCTGGCATGAATGAAGCAGACTGACAGAGCTGCTCAGCTACAAATATGGGCCATTCTTAAGAAAAGGAAATATATCTCAAAGGGAGGAGCCTAGATGTCAGAGGGCAAAACCAAAAACTTGTGTAAGGCAATGGATTAAAACAAGAATCAGCAAACTGCAGCCCATAGGGCAAATCCAGCCTATTGCTTGTTTTTGCACAGCCTGTGAGCCAAGAGGCCTGGCAGCTTCAGCTTTTGCTTCTAGAAGCCTGGCTGCCATGACTACCATGGTGGAGGAAAAGAGGAGAACCTGGAGGATGTAAGACCAAGGAAGAGAAAGGCCCAGCCTGGTCTTTGTCATTCTAGCATTCCCAGCTCAGTTGCCAGACAAAGGAAGCTGCTTTCAATCTTCCAACCCCATCTAAACTACCCAACCCAACAAGCTGTCCCCACTAGGTACTGCTTAAATTGCAGAATCACAAGCAAGTAAATGGTTATGTTTAACCATTAAGTTTATGGCCGGGCGCGGTGGCTCAAGCCTGTAATCCCAGCACTTTGGGAGGCCGAGGCGGGTGGATCACGAGGTCAGGAGATCGAGACTATCCTGGCTAACATGGTGAAACCCCGTCTCTACTAAACATACAAAAAACTAGCTGGGCGTGGTGGCGGGCGCCTGTAGTCCCAGCTACTTGGGAGGCTGAGGCGGGAGAATGGCGTGAACCCGGGAGGCGGAGCTTGCAGTGAGCCGAGATCACGCCACTGCACTCCAGCCTGGGAGACACAGCGAGACTCCATCTCAAAACAAACAAACAAACAAAAAAAAAAAACCACTAAGTTTATGAGGAAAATTTGTTATACTGCAAAAGTAACTGACACGAGGGCCTTGGGTGCATTATTTAATCCCTGGACTGGGCAGGAGATTTTATTTGGACTCCAATTTCTTCATATATAAAAATCAAGAGCCGGATATAGTAATTCGCGCCTGTAATCCCAGAACTTTGGGAGGCTAAGGTAGGCGGATCACTTGAGCCCAGGAGTTCGGGACCAGCCTGAGCAGCATAGCAAGACCCTGTCGTCTCTACAAATAATAGAAAAATTAGCCAGGCTTGGTGGTGCGGGCCTGCGGTCCCAGCTACTTAAGAGGCTGAGGGGAGAGGATTTCTTAAGCCTCCATAGTCAAGGATGCAGTGAGCCCTAATCACGCCATACATTCTAGCCTGGGTAACAGAGTGAGACCTCAAGTAAAAGATACAATAATAATAATAGCCGGGCGCGGTGGCTCAAGCCTGTAATCCCAGCACTTTGGGAGTCCGAGATGGGCGGATCACGAGGTCAGGAGATCGAGACCATCCTAGCTAACACGGTGAAACCCCGTCTCTACTAAAAATACAAAAAATGAGCCGGGCGTGGTGGCAGGCGCCTATAGTCCCAGCTACTTGGGAGGCTGAGGCAGGAGAATGGCGTGAACCCAGGAGGCAGAGCTTGCAGTGAGCTGAGATCCGGCCACTGCACTCCAGCCTGGGCGACAGAGCGAGACTCCGTCTCAAAAAAAAAAAAAAATAAAAAAATAAAAAAAATAATAATAATAATAGTAAAAATCAAGGATAGGGCAATTTAATCTCTAGGGCCCCTCCCTGTTTTAACATTCTATTATTCAGTGAATAATTGTATTCTATCATTCTATTACATTTAGTGAATGCCTATCATTGCTAGCTAGGTGCTAGAAGAGGTGTTGAGTGCAGCAGATAAAGTGCAAACAAAACAAAGTTAAGCACTTAAGAGAACAATATGGACAACAGCAGGCAATCTGAGGGCTGATGTAAACATTCTCCTCAACTGGGGGGGAAATAGTCTTCTGACTAATACTCAAAAGATCTTTTATACTGGAAGAACTGGCCTCACATTCCTCAGAAATAGCAAACTATGACTTCTAATAGCTTCATTTTTATGATAACATCAGTGCACATTTCTTTAGCATGAAGCAAAGCCTGGTGATTGTACACATCTATGGAAGTTTGGATTTGCTGCACGCCCAAGATGAGCACAAAATTCTTTTGGCCATTTGATGTCTTTTATATATTCCATATGATTTAAATTAAATTTTATCTTCTGTAAAAGGCCTATCACAGCACAGTTAGGAATAAGAGACTGTAGAACCTACCGTGAGATATACAGAAGGGAGGCTGAATCGTGCCCAGTATTACTGTCTGCCTGTGTAGCCCTAATCTTCCAAAATGTTCACACCACATAGGTAGACAAACACTATTTCTGACTTTGAAGCTTTCAGGCTACACTGAAGAGCTATAAATGTAAATCAGCAATTGTGCCCCAAGTGTTGCTTTATTTTCTATTTGGCCCTGTGGTAGGGCCCATTGTGTATAATTCCTCATGAAAGCGAAAGCATCGCGTATAATTCCTCGAGAAAGCGCTGCGTAACACAGAGCTCTGGGTGGGTTAAGAGACCCCAGTTGTGGCTGACTTTGCCTGTCTCACTCTATGACAGTGAGCAGAGCACTGAATATCTGTTGGCCTTGCTATCATTCTCTGATTCCCAGGAGTGAATTGACGCTCAACTGGAAAGTAAAAATGGATGTTAAGATAAATGGGAGATTAAAACACAGAATCATCAAAACCAGGAAAAAGAGCTGCAGGAAGTGAGTGTGCAAGGAGGGGTTTAAAAGACCAGCGAGAGGTCCTCGGGATTCTCAGCATTGCTTCCCTGTTAGTTTGGGGTTTGAATACAGTATCTGCGTCGTCTCACATACAACAAATAGGTGTTTGCCTGCACGTTGCCAACGTGACTCTTGGAAGAAAAGCGAGAAACTGCAAAACCGAGCAAAGGAGTTGGCTAAACGGCTGCAAGAAAAACACACACACACACACACACACACACACACCAGTCATGAAAGAAAGACGAGAGGAAAGTTCTTTGTTGAAACTCCGGGTTCAAAGCTATGGGCCCCACCCGGCTCAGGACCGCCTGCCATGAGGCCGCGCAGAGATGCCCCAGGCGCGGAGAGAAGCAGAGCACAGCCGTGCTAGAGACAGGGGCGCCTCCCTGGGCGGGACTGAGGTGGGATCCTGGTTCCTGGCTTTGGCCTCCCAGCCCGGGCTTGGGGCTTCCCGGCGCTGGGAGGCCGGGGCGGGCCAGGCTTTGCAGCACAGGGCGAATCTCCCTCCCTCCCCGCGCGTCCCCGGGGAACTGGCGGCCAGAGGTTAAGCTGACATGTTTGAAGACGGTAATGGGGCGCTGGATGCCAACAGTCCCAGCTCAGGGGAGTCCAGATTTATGTTTCTTGGAACAATTCTTTCCTCCACTGCATTAACGCCAGAAAAAAAAAAGCCACTTAAGCAAGTTCAGAGTCTACTACTGAAGTCTTGTTAATTTATTAACCCAAGCCGAGGCTGAGAGCTCGACGTGGCACTTAAGAAGTAAAATGAGGAAAGGAGGAAGAAACGGGGCCCCTGTAGGCCTCGGGGCAGCCTCGGCCGGGCTTTCTGGGAGGGCAGGGCCAGGGGCGCGGGGGCCGCTCCCACGTGGCGCGGCTCGGGAGCGTTCCTGGGCGCGGTCCCTGCGGGCCGGCGGGCCGGGGTGAGTCACCCCTGACTCCGGGTGGGAGCGGGCCGTATAAGGGGGAGGCGGGGCGGGGCGGGGCGGGCCTCGCCTCGCCGAGGGAGGATATGGCGAGTATAAAAGCCCCACCCAGGCCAGCCGGCTCTGCTCGGCATCTGGGGACGCTCTCAGCTCTCGGCGCACGGCCCAGGTAAGCGGGGCGCGCCCTACCCGCCCGCTACAGGCCGCCAGCTAGCGGGGTGCGGAGACGCTGGGAAGAAGGGTACCGCCTGGCAGGGAGGCTCCGGCGACTGGCCCCGGAGGCCGTCGGGGGCAGGGGACTGAAGGGACGGCTCACACTGGAGAGTCTTTTGGGGAGGGGGCTAAGGTGTTTGGGGCAGGCGTGAGGGGCCGCCGGGGCTCGGGCCGGGAGGGTCCAGGGTAGGGTGGGGGGTCGGGCTTCCCCAAGAAGTCCTTGCGGGAGCGGGGCGAGGCGGCGCGGGGAGGGGGGCGGAGGGAGGCCCCGCATTCCAGACGCTCCAGGCGCCGCCGAGGCAGGGCGTGGCCGCCCAGGAAGCTGTGGGTCCCCGGCGCAGCAGTAGCAGTGGGCTTTCCACCGCCCCCTAGGAGGTGCCCCCATCTGCTCTAAGTTACTGTACTCAGAACAAACGCGCGCTTGTGGAGTTGAACCGACCAGCAGGAGGGAAGTAGCGGGGGAAGATGAGAGGGGAGAATGTGAGTAGGCACCCCCCAGCCTCCCCCCCCAATAAAAGAAAACATAAAAACGTCAGTTATTCCCCTTGGTCTGGGTTATCTTGTAGCATAGCAACTTCGGATTTCACTCTACCTGGAGAGTTGCCCGCTTGTTTGAACACATTGGCATCAGGAAGGTAGTGTCCCCCATGATTCTGTGGGGAGGGTTGTCCTGTTACTCGCCATGATGTGACAGTGAGTCAGGAACTGAGGGTACAGAGAAGGGCGTGGCGCCCCGGGGCCGCTCCCTCCTGGCCTCTCAGTGCAGCTGGCCCCAGGGCTGGTGTGGAGGGCTTGGGTTCCATCAGCTGCCTGTTGAGACGAAGGAGGGGAACACCAGTTTCCTCATCTGGGAAGGTGGCTTAAGGATACCTGTTCTTACCACCACCCAAACAGGGTTATTGGAGATTCCAAAAAACACCGTCATTCGATAATAAATGTGTAAAGTACACAGAAAACACAAAGTGCTGTGCAAATGCAAAGTGTCATTTTTGTAGTCAGATTGCCATTTTAAAGCTGTGGGTGTCTGTGTGTGTAAAAGAGGAGTGGCCTCATGGGTGCACCCTGGGCCATTACCAAAAGCCTTAAGCTGTTGCTGTGCAAGGGCCTGGGCCCCAGACTGTACTGATGGATTCTGTTCACATGCGTGTGCTACTGTCCCCGTCTGGAACTTGGTGACTTGGAATGCAGAATGCACTTTCCCACTGAACCAGTGTTGCAGAAGGTGCTGACATTCTCAGGCTAGCCCTGAAAAACCTATTTAACATGCACTGCCTAATTATGGGGTTGGTGGTGGGGAGGTGGAGGGTAGTGAGGGGCAATATGTGTGTAGGAAGACTAAATCACTGAAATATTTTTCTGGAACTTTTTGTAGCTTTAAGATTGACACTGAGTAAATTATTTTAATTGGAAAATTATGTCTTTGCCCCTGTTCCACTTTCTTTTTTCCACCTTCCACCTCCTTAGAGATGCTCTTCTGTGACGTATTACAACAGCCATCCAGGCCGGTCCAGTTACGCTGCATTCCTTCCTCCTTCCCATTTCAGCAGACCTGCATCCAGCTAGAGGCTAGCAGATTGAATCAATATTCATTAAGTTAGAAATGGTTGGTGGTCCTAAGAACCTCAGCAACCCAGAGGAGTCCTGTTATTTAAAAAACAACAGGCCGGGGCGCAGTGGCTCACTCCTTAATGCCAGCACTTTGGGAGACCGAGGCGGGCGGATTACAAGGTCAGGAGATCGAGACCATCCTGGCTAACACGGTGAAACCCCGTCTCTATTAAAAACACAAAAAATTAGCTGGGCGTGGCGGCGTGCGCCTCTAGTCCCAGCTGTTGGGGAGGCTGAGGCAGGAGAATGGCGTGAACCTGGGAGGCGGAGCTTGCAGTGAGCCGAGATCGTGCCACTGCACTCCAGCCTGGATGACAGCCAGATTCCGTCTCAAAAAAAAAAAACAAAAACAAAAACACAAAAAAAAACCAGCGATGCTGGGCGTGGTCGTGGGCCTGTAGTCCCAGCTGCTCAAGCTAGAGGATCTCTTGAGTCCAAGGCCAATGTGAACAACATAGCAAGACCCAGTCTCAAAAAATAAATACATAAAATAATTTAAAAAACCTTGTTCACCTAAACAGATCTATAATTTATAGAACTCAAAGTGGTAATATTCCGGCAGTATGAAGGAAGATTTTTGGTAAGACTGGGGCAGCAGAGGTGCCCTTGATGGGCAAGGGCCAAGAGTGTTAACACAGTCCTGCTTAATAATTTTTTCCCTTCTTCCAAGTCTGTTGATTATCTAAAGGTCAAGGGTTTCTCCAAGTGTCCATTGCATCTGCAGTGGAAGGGTGTGACCATCTATGTGCATTTTTACAATCGGAGGTTTGTGATTTGGAGACCGTCTAGATTTTGTAATTTCCTGCAGTGCCAAGTAGCCTGCCTGTGGTAAATGCCCAGGAAATATTGCTGACTCACTGACTTTGATTAGGAGCTCAGTCTTGGACTGGAGTCTCAATATTTAACATCTTGTGTCTTTGAGCTATTAAACTGTGGTATCGATTGACATTAGGCTTGCACTCATGGCCGTTAGTTTCCTGGCTAATTTCTGATTTAAGCCGTTTTCCTGGCAAAGTAGATATGCTTCTATAATTGCTATTGATTTTGAGGGCTGTAGGCTCTCACCATTGGGCCTAGAATCTGGCACTAATGCATTGTCTGGAGCCTTTGTTCTCTCTGTGCTTGTGCAGAGCCTGGAGCCTGCGGAGACATTTTTCATTAAGGGAGAGTGGGATTGTCACAAAAGGAGTCTCAGGCCCTAGTGGGCTGCTTTAAACAACCATTTATTCCACAAAATGTTAATCACCTCCTGTGTTCCACTCATAATTATGGGCACTAGGGATACAGCAGTGAACAACACAGACTCCCCTCTGACAGCCCCCAAAATCCCTGCTCTTTAGACCTTAAATCTGGCGGAGAAAGAAAAGAGACAACAGGGGCCGGGCGCGGTGGCTCAAGCCTGTAATCCCAGCACTTTGGGAGGCCGAGGCGGGTGGATCACGAGGTCAGGAGATCGAGACCATCCTGGCTAACATGGTGAAACCCCGTCTCTACTAAAAAATACAAAAAACTAGCCGGGCGTGGTGGCGGGCGCCTGTAATCCCAGCTACTCGGAGGCTGAGGCAGGAGAATGGCGTGAACCTGGGAGGCGGAGCTTGCAGTGAGCCGAGATCGCCACTGCACTCCAGCCTGGGTGACACAGCGCGAGACTCCGTCTCAAAAAAAAAAGAAAAGAGACAACAATTCCAAAAAGTGAATTTTTGGATTTTAAACTTTATATTTTCCCAAATTAATACCAGTTTCTGAACTTGGCAGGGATTCATTTCCCTTTTAATCCAGCTGTTCCACAGACCTAAACTTCATCTTTTGCCTACCTCGGGGAAGTTTTGCTTAAAGTTATGGTGTCTTAAGCTGCCTTCCAGATTCAGTTGTGAGAATTAAATAGAAATGGAATGTTCCTCTTTTTCTCACATGAGAATCCTCTTCACTTTCCCTGGTGCCACACCCTATTCTAGTTGTGGGCCACACCAAAGGAAATTCCAGTCCTTAAAAAAATTCTTTCCACCCATTCACTGCCTGGTATGTTTTTTCTTCTGCTGTTGCCAGAGGCAGTCCTCATCTACTTTCTGGAGGGACAGGTCAGCAGTAGGGGTCAGGAGATGTCCATATTTGTCCTTCTGGGTGGTTCCATCAGATTACTTCCAAATCTCCCTTCTAGGATACACCCTGAAGCCTTTTTTTTTTTTTTTTTTTTTTTTTGAGATGGAGCCTTGCTGTGTCATGCAGCCGGGAGTGCAGTGGCACGATCTCGCCTCACTGTAGCCTCCGCCTCCCAGGTTCAAGTGATTCTCCAGCCTCACCCTCCCGAATACCTGGGATTAAAGGCACCTACCACCATGCCGAGCTAATTTTTGTATTTTTAGTAGAAACAGGGTTTCATCATGTTGGCCAGGCTGGTCTGGAACTGTTGAGCTCAAGTGATCCGCCCGCCTTGGCTTCCCAAACTGCTGGGATTACAGGCATGAGCCACTGTGCCCAGCACACCCTGAAGCTTTTAATCCAGCTGAGCTTAACCTTGTTAGAGCACAAGTCGGTAGCACCCAGGTGGCCTGAGTTTTACTCCAGGTGTGGTGTAGAAATTTCTGATGCTAGGGAGTGACTGTGATATGAAAGCCCTTTGTCCATGCGCTTTGTCTCCCTGCCACACCCAGGCTACACACTAACAGCTCAGAGGAAATCAGAGTCCTAAAGCCGCTCATACATCCTGCCACTTTGATCCCTTCTTGCCAGGAGTTGTAGGTTACATTCCCATGTTGTCCTACGGACAGAGCTAGGACCCAAGTAGCCCTGACTGCACAGAGGTGGGGGCCATGGCTATATATTGATAAGAGGCTGCCCCGAAGGCTTTGCTAAGATTTGCAGATGTTGATGATTTAAGCCTCCAGCTCTGAATGCGTGGAACTGGAACTGCATTTGAAATGTCCAGCCTGAGGGGGAGAGAAAACTGAGGAAGGAGAGTGTGTTGGAAAAGAAGAAAAAAAGACTTTCTAATATAGAAAGATCCAGTATGTGTAAACCATCTCAAGATGAAATTGAATGCCTGTCGTGTGCCAGGCACTATGCTCAGATCTATGAGAAAACAGGAAGGAGTAGGTTGGAAATGCTGTGAGCAGATAATATGGAACACAGACTTTACACACGCAACTGTAATGTTGCACAGACACACAAAAAGCTGCAGAAGCACGGGGCAAGGAGGAGTGTGTGAGAAAGGTGGCATTCATGATTTTCTGTATCCTAAAGACTCATTCGTGTGTCAGCTAATTAAGATTGAGGTTCCTGGTGGAGGGAACTTAGAAAGTGCTGGCGTGTTTAGGGAAGAGTTAACAGTCCAGTTAACTCTTCTGTGCAGGGTGCCTGTATGCGTGCGTGTGTGTGTGTGTGTGTGTGTGTGTGTGTGTGTGTGCAGAAGGTATTTAAGGAAAGGTAGGTAAGTCCACAGTGTGGAAGATCTTGAATGCTGACATTGGACTTTTTTTCTGTAGGTGGCCAGGCCCTGCTGAAAATACAATATGTGGGCCATAAAACACTGAAATTGAGTTGTAGACTCAAAGTCCCGGATTTCCCAACCCTGAAAGTGCTTCATGCCAAGTGACATCATTCTTCCTGCCAGTCTCTTTCCACCCACTCCAACCCCAGATCAGGAGACCAGCAGAGAAAGGCTGTGAGAGCATGAGGCTGCAACAAGTCAGTAGGGAGCAAACAAATATTGATTCAGATCAGGCCACAGAAGAGACAAGCTAGAGCAAGTGCTGTGTGTCCCTCCTGCTCGGTTTGATCAAGGCCACTGGGCCGAATTCCAGGAATTCTGGGGAATGAGTTGGCCCTGTGACTCAGTCATTAATCAAGACCAGAAAACCAAGGGGAATAGTATCTGCTTTCAAAAAGCTTCTGTTAATAGAGATGCAGTAGGTGGGTGGAGGATGGAGTACAGTGGGAACCCCTCTCCCCACCCAGTACATGCTTTTTTTTTCTGTTTTATTTTTTTATTTTTATTTTTTTTTTTGAGACGGAGTCTCACTGTGTCTCCCAGGCTGGAGTGCAGTGGCGCGATCTCGGCTCACTGCAAGCTCCGCCCCCCGGGTTCACGCCATTCTCCCGCCTCAGCCTCCCAAGTAGCTGGGACTACAGGCGCCCGCTACCGCGCCCGGCTAGTTTTTTGTATTTTTAGTAGAGACGGGGTTTCACCATGTTAGCCAGGATAGTCTCGATCTCCTGACCTTGTGATCCACCCGCCTCGGCCTCCCAAAGTGCTGGGATTACAGGCTTGAGCCACCGCGCCCGGCCTTTTTTCTGTTTTAAATTCCAGTGTGGCCTGTAGACTGTGAGTCCAGGACTGTGTACAGTAAGAGCTTTGATGGAGAAAATCAACTCTCCATACTCCCACCCCTACTCATTTTTGCTTTAAAATCTTCATTTGAATCATCCAGTCCCTGATTGATTCATCATGGTTGCTAGCCATCTGTTTTGTGGTAACGCATCAACACTCCACATTTAAACTGCGAAGTGGGCGTGTCCATGAAACTTCTGGATTCGACTCAGGTTTGCCTGTGCAGACCAGCCCTGTTGCAGTATGTTTTTTTTTGTTCAGATTAACATTTGGGCTTTCTGGAGCTGGTTCTGATTTCAATTCAGTAGAATGTGTTTTTACTATTTGAAGTGTTGACTTTTAAGTTTTCTTTTGTTTAACTTTTTTGTAAACTTTTACCCTTCTTTTTGGGAGTGAAAACTGCTTCACTTGTCCTTTTTTTTTTTTTGTAACCGCACTTTTGTAGTGAAGCAATAAAATACAATGAAATCTATAGAGTTTTTTTTTTTTTTAAAGAACAAACCCTTTAATTATTAGGTTGGTACAAAAGCAATTGTGGTTTTTGCTATTAAAAATAATGGCAGTTACTTTTGCACCAACCTGAATAATATAGTTCTTATGTTGAGTGTAAATGACTTTTCTCAATAACTGCACGGATTTCATTAATGATCAGCCTTGCACTGGGGGCTTTTCTAGCCGGGCATTCACAGTCTCATTTATCAACCTTTTCAAGGCAGAAGAAACTGTTGTTTTCGTTAGGGTGGGGACAAGTGACCTGTTTTCCTAACCAAGTAGTGAATGATTTTAAACCAGTTTGAGGTGGGTATGGCTCTTATCAGTAAGTCTCCCTGTACCTCTAGTTTGTTTCCTTAAACAGAAAAACTTTCTCTGATAAAGGGCCATTGTAATGATGTTGTCTAGTGACCCAGCCCTCCCTGGGAATGGAAGGCCCTGATGTGTAGATGTACTCATCAACAGATTGAATTTGCTGATTTTTTTTTTTTTTTTCTTGTTTGCGAGTTGAAACCGGTCGGCCAGCTGGGTGAGGTTGAAGTGTTGGAAAGAATGGTGCAAACTGCCATTTTCATGTTCTTTAGAGAAGTGTGCCAGAAAAGGAGTAGTGGTTCTGCTTTTAATGGATTTATGAATTTTACACGGTGATGAGGAGTGAGTAGAGGTGGAATTGTCTCATACAGCATGTAGACTTCATTTTTAATTTTCATTCGTAACAATAGGTACATTAAAGTCAGAGTAGTTGTTTTCAGTAAGAAAATTCTGCCTCCAGAGCAAATGTTTTGGTGAATAGGTAAATATGAGTACTGAGTCCCAATCACTTTGGCTCATCAGTATTTCCATAGGCAAGCTTAACTTTGCACCATTCAGAGACTTATATTTTAGGTTCCCCACAGGGCACCCCACTGGACATGGCTCATTTTCCAGCGTGTTCTCTTGTTCTCCTGCCACCCTGGGGCATTCTTCCTCTTCCCTTCTCCCCAGGCCTTCCCCCTTGCTTTAAGGCTGTGAGTCACCCGTCTCAGCTGTGATTCACCATTCTCAGCCTAGGCAGTCAGCACCTCCCTGTTAAGCCCTTAACTAATCCCTCTCTGATGACTATGATCTTTCTCTCTGTGTCTTAATCACTTGGAATGAAGAACCGTTGTGGTGAGGTTGAAAGGGCATTGGCTCAGGAGTCTGGGGATCTGGGTTTTGGCCCTGCCTCAGCTGCTTATTCACTGGGTGACCCTGCGCTAGACTTTCAGTGTGTCACAGAGGCACGAAGAGAAGAGAGCTCAAAGGTCCTGCAGGGAGGAAGTCTGCATTTCACAGTTTTATAAGTGTCTTTTGTATCCTTTCATATTTTGCAGGCTCAGCATGTGCTTGGTATGGGTTCGTTGATTAATTCCTTCAGTATTACCAGTGTTTGTAACCTACAGTAGCACTGCCAAGACTTCCTTTTCCTGCTTTCAAGGATAGCAGCACACTGACAAATTCTCATTAGTCAAATATACTATATTAGACTAATGTTTTAACAAACAGTGAATCGCACATCGCAAAGCCAACTTCGCAATATTTGATCATATGCAAAATGACTTTGCATTGCTAGGGGATTTGATGGAGTGGTGAAGCAAGCACTGTATTTTATTTCTTTTTATTTTGTTTTTTGGACCTCAAGATTTTATTGTCCTCATAATAAAACAAAAGATGACGCTTAGAACTGGATCACTTGGCCCTTTCTTTTGTGATGTCCTCCCAGTTGAAAATGTTCGCATGTCTTCACAGCCAGCATTTTCTTAGATCTGCAGATGGGCTCAGCACACTCAAGCCTCAGCACAACCTCCTTTGTAGTTTTAGCCATTTTCCAGAAAATTGGCTTAGTCTGCCCACCATAGTCACTCTGCTTCTTGTCATAATGCCGCTTTCCCTTGGGCATACAGGGAGTCCTGGTACTGGGCCATTTGGTGGGGTTGGTGCTTGCCACACTTCTTATAGAAAGTGCAGTAGGTTTTAGGAATGTTCACCGTGTTTTCTGGAAGGCTATCGGCATGGGAGGAAAGAGGCCATCTTTTATTTCTAGGGTAAAAATGTTTGCCATTAAACTCGCATGAAGTAGGAAATATTTATATGGATACAAAAGGCACCTGCGTGGGATAATGTCACGTTTCATAGATACTGCTTTGTGCTAAGTGTGACTTTGTGGTTATTGTGATGTTTGTGTGTCTTTTTTCTGCAGAATGGTTATAAATAATATAAATGTTATGCAAAATAGCAACTCATTGTTTTCAAGTTGATTTAGCACCTACGTTATGTAAAGATACTCTTAAATCTGTAGGGGGACTGGGACTACGCAGGGAAGATGAGGTCAACCATATACTCTCTACTGCTGTGAATTGTACCTATACATTTGCCATTTGAATACTTGGCACGTGTAGGGCACTTAAAACATTTCTGCCGAATGGATGAATTAAGTGGTATCAAAAAGTGCCCTGGCCCTGAAAGGCAAGATAGAGTTCTGTGGAGTGGGGGTCATGGTGACCCTGTTGGAGCAGATACTAAAGTGGTGGTGACTGTGGACAGGCAAGTCCCACTTTGGCCCTAGTCTACTTTAGCTGGGGAGTGAACAGAGGGAACCGAGGCTGGATTCTGATGCTCATCTTTGAAGGCTGGGCTCTGCTGGAGGACTGATTTCGAATGATGTTGAACGATTTTGACAAGATTAAATAGAGTTAGTTGATGGTGGCATGCAGGACTAATTTGATGGAAGAGCAGCACCGTTGTGAAGGTGAAACCGAAAGGAAGATTTGTGGGGCTTTTAACAGTCTCAAGGTGTTGTGGCTGTGAGAGAAGAATTAACATGAATGGAGGGTGTGAAGAAGCCTATCAGATTGTGTTTGATCTGCACAGTACTGGGGAGTCCCATGTGGGAGCCGGGTAGGCAGCAGTCTACAAAGCTCAGAGCTTGAAAGACAGCTTGAAAGAACAACACAGTGAAAAGTTACGGTGTC
This sequence comes from Papio anubis, assembly GCF_008728515.1. Taxonomy (NCBI): domain Eukaryota; kingdom Metazoa; phylum Chordata; class Mammalia; order Primates; family Cercopithecidae; genus Papio; species Papio anubis. The sequence goes on from NC_044982.1 coordinate 128,643,398, forward strand.
TCTAGTTGAGATTTTCTTTTTTTTTCTTTTTTTTCTTTTTTTTTTTTTTTGAGACGGAGTCTCGCTCTGTCACCCAGGCTGGAGTACAGTGGCCGGATCTCAGCTCACTGCAAGCTCTGCCTCCCGGGTTCACGCCATTCTCCGGCCTCAGCCTCCCGAGTAGCTGGGACTACAGGCGCCTGCCACCTCGCCCGGCTAGTTTTTTTGTATTTCTTAATAGAGACGGGCGGACAACGAAGTAGCCAGGATGGTCTCGATCTCCTGACCTCGTGATCCGCCCGTCTCGGCCTCCCAAAGTGCTGGGATTACAGGCTTGAGCCACAGCGCCCGGCCTAGTTGAGATTTTTAAACATCAGAACTGATGTGAGGTACCTAATTTCATAAAAAGTGGAATTTAATCTATACTAAGTGGAAACAACTCTGTTTGCAACTCTGACTTGCTGGTCCTCTGTGTTTGCTTTTGTTTTACGTTTGACATTTTTTATTTTTTATTTCTTGCCTGTTTACGGTAGAGACTAGAATTCTGCACGGCAGATGACAACAGTTTCTCCCCTGCTGCAGACCTGGTCCAGTTCTGACTGAGTCCAGGGGTGATAGTTAAGGCCAGGGCTTGGGTGGTTTGATGTGAGTCCTAGGAATAGGAATTTCACTCTGCTTTGGTAATTCTCGGGCTGAGGGATGCTGATGAGACCCTCTAGAATGTTTCTTGGTTCATGTTGAAGTTGGAGATTTCTTGCTCTGTCAAGAAGACTGTCAGCCTGGGCAACATAACGTGACATTATCTCTACTGAAAAAAAAGAAAGAAAAAAAAAAAAGCCAGGTGTAGTGGCACACACCTGTAGTCCCAGCTACTTGGGAGGCTGAGGCAGGAAGATCTCTTGAGCCCTGGAGATTAAGGCTGCAGTGAACTATGATTGCACCACTGCACTTCAGCCTGGGTGACAGAGAGAGAAACCCGGTCCAAAAAAAAAAAAAAAAAAAAGGGCTGGGCGTGGTGGCTCACCCTGTAATCCCAGGGATTTGGCAGGCTAAGGCGGGAGGGATTGCTTGAGCCCAGGAATTCAAGACCAGCCTGGGCAACATAGTGGGACCCTGTCTCTACTGAAACATTAAAAAAAGAAAAAAGGAGAAAAAAAGAAAAAAAGTCAAGAAGACTCAAACTTGTGGCTGTTACAAAGGTTTTGGGATTAAGATTGGGTTACGGCTCTCTGAGATCCTCTGGACCAGTACTACTCAATAGAAATAGAACGAGAGCTTCCTATATTGAAAATTTTCTAGTACCTACATTAAAAAAAGGCAAAATAAATGGGTGAAATTAAATGGAAATAAGATATACTCAAGATACCATAGTTGTAATTGTAATATATGATCAATATATAAATTATTGGGCTGGACACAATGGTTTATGCCCGTAATCTCAGCACTTGGATCACTTGAGGCTAGGAGTCCGAGACCAGCCTGGGCAACATAGCATAGACCCTGCCTTTACCAAGAAAGAAATTATAAATGAGAGATTTTATATAGTTTTTTCATACTATGTCTTCAAAATTCAGTATGTCCTTTACACTTACAGCACATCTCAGTTTGAACTGACCACATTTCAGATCCTTTGTAGCCACATGAGGCTGGTGGCTGCTGTATTGGATGGTTCTGCCACAGAGCAAGACTTTTTAAAATGGTCTTTATTTTTTTTGTTTGTTTGTTTGAGACAGTGTTTTGCTCTTGTTGCCCAAGCTGGAGTGCAGTGGTATGATCTCGGCTCACTGCAGCCTCTGCCTTCTGGTTTTAAGCTATTCTTCTGTCTCAGCCTCCTGAGTAGCTGGGATTACAGGCACCCACCACCAGGCCTGGCTAATTTTTGTATTTTTAGTAGAGACTAGGTTTCACCATGTTGGCCAGGCTGGTCTCTATCTCCTGACCTTGTGATCTGCCTGCCTCAGCCTCCCAAAGTGCTGGGATTACAGGTGTGAGCCACTGCACCCGGCCGATTGTCTTCATTTTTAGGAAAGTTTTAGGTTCATGGCAAAGTTGAATGGAAAATACAAAGAATGCCCATGTTCCCCTGTTCCCACACACGTATAGCCTCTACTGTCGACATCCTGTATCAGGGTGGTACATTTGTTAGCGCTGATGGACTTACATTGACACATCATTATCACTCGAAGTCCGTAATTTACATTAGCATTCACTGTTAGTGTTGTACATGGATTTTGACAAATATATGGCATGCATACACCATTACAGTATCATATAGAATCATTTCACTGCCTTAATAATCCTCTTTGCTCTACGTATTCATTTCCTCCTCCCCTGAATCCCTGATCTTTTTGCTGTCCCCGTAATTTTGCCTTTCCCAGAATGGTGTGAAGTTGGAACTCTGCACTATGTTACCTTTTCAGTTGGCTTCTTTCACTTAGCAATGTGCAATTTAGGTTCCTCAGTGTCTTTTCATGGCTTGGTGGCTCATTTCTTTTCAGCGCTGAATAATATTTCATGTCTGAATGTACCAGTTTATTTCTAGAGCAATACTTTTTACAAACCAGCATTATACCCCATCGGTGGGACAGATTGGGGTGGGGAGGCTGTCTGAGAGTTGTGAGTGTGAGGGAAGTGGAAGGTCTTTGACTGACTTCACTGTGCATAAAAAGCTTCTGTGAGCATCAAGAAGAGAGGAGTAGTCTAGGGGAGAGCCCAGGAATGAGAATCTTGCAAAAATACATCCTTCATCACAACTAGTCAAATCCTCTCCTCTTACATTTCCCCACTTTCTTCCCACACCAGGCCTGGGATCTGCTTAGTCCAAAATGTTCCTATAAGTTAGCAAATATCAATGTCAAATACTCTCGCCAAACCAGTTTTATGAAAATACTTAGACTAAGCAAACTGAAGAGAATAGAAAGCTGAATTTGCATGTGTGCAGTTTCCTTGATCAAAGAATATTAAGGAAAAAGAGACCAAAGCAGGAGTCGCTGCAATTTAAATGGCATTCCTGTCTATTTCAGGACGCAGCTCTGCTTTATTTTCTTTATTTTTGGGGTGATTGTGTTGATGACCTGTCTTGTCTCTGTTGAGATAATTTACCACCAATTGAGCACTCCTTATCGGCAGGGATTGGGCGTATCAGTTCCGAGAACTGTTTGATTGCAAAGCTGGAAAGCCGATTCATCAGGCTGTCGTTTTGCTGCCCCATTAAGTATATTAACTGGAAGAAGATGACTTCATTTCAGCCATTTCGAATCTTAAATACAACAGATTCAATTCTTTATGGAATGAGTTAAGGTCAGAAAATCTGTCCATCGTCTTTCTCATAAATACTTTAATATCTTCCAAGTATCATTGGACTAAGAAAGTAATTATGGGTAATAATAAAGGTTCCAATTAAGAATTAGGGCAACATGAAAATGCTACTAATTTCAATTCACGTTGTAGCTTTCAGGTCCTTCTCAATATATTTAATTACTTATGAGAAATATAGAAGTAGTGGCTGGTTTGGCAAGCCCATCACCTTTTATGAGAAGTAGAAGTCTCAGTTTTATCCTGTCTGAACAGGTTGCATTAGCCACGGGGAACATTTTGTTTTTGTATTCACAAATCAGTCTCCCCAGGTTCTGTTTACACAGAGGAAGAGAAAGACTGGCTAGTTTAGTAGTCCATCCCAACCCAAGGCAGACCATCTCTGAGCTTTAGTTTTTTTCAATCATAAGATGAGAATTGCATCTATTTGCAAAAAATACTCTAATATCCTCAGATGAAATGGTCCAAGGAGTAGAAATTAGCATAATGAATCGCTGTGCTTCAGAGTAAAGGAAAGCCTCTTCATAAAGACTTTTTGATGTACTTTTTTTCCAGCTTCCTTCAAAATGTCTACTGTTCATGAAATCCTGTGCAAGCTCAGCTTGGAGGGTGATGTAAGTATATGAGTTTCACTTTATGTAATTTTTGCAAGTTGGACATCTCTGGATAACTATGTTACTCTCTTTCCTTGTACATCTAAGGAAGATGGGGACGTTTCAGACAGTCATCATTTGGTTCTCCTCTTTCTCAGTACTTCAGCTGTTCCTAGTAGTTCAATTTGAAGGAAATATCATGGCACTGGAAACTTTTCTTGGCCTCACATTAAAATTGGACAGAATTAGTGACACTGGAATGGCTGGAATTTTATTCTGCCATACTTAACATGTCATTGGTAATAATTGTTACGATGATACATGACTTTTAATGTCATGTCCTGGGATTGTATTACTGGTTGGCATAAGCCACAGCCATATCAAAAATAATTCTGCATCTTTTGGATTTCTTACAGTGTCCAGGAAGTTATTCCAGATGAGGGCTTATACTTTTATTTATTTATTCATTTATTTTTTGAGACAGAGTCTCACACTGTCGCTAGGCTGGAGTGTAGTGGCACGATCTCGGCTCACTGCAACCTCTACCTCCCGGATTCAAGCGATTCTCCTGTGAGTAGCTGGGACTACAGGCGCGCACTGCCACACCCAGCTAATTTTTGTATTTTCAGTTGAGACTGGGTTTTCCCAGTGTTGGCCAGGATGGCCCGCTGCCTCACCCGGCTAGTTTTTTGTATTTTTTAGTAGAGACGGGGTTTCACCGTGTTAGCCAGGATGGTCTCGATCTCCTGACCTTGTGATCCACCCGTCTCGGCCCCCCAAAGTGCTGGGATTACAGGCTTGAGCCACCATGCCCGGCAAGGATATTTCTTTTAAAAAACCAAGAATATGTGGTGGCGGGCGCCTGTAGTCCCAGCTACTCGGAGGCTGAGGCAGGAGAATGGCGTGAACCTGGGAGGCGGAGCTTGCAGTGAGCCGAGATCGCGCCACTGCACTCCAGCCTGGGTGACACAGCGCGAGACTCCGTCTCAAAAAAAAAAAAAAAAAAAAAACCAAGAATATAATGAAATTGTTATAATTCATTTGTTTCCTTTTTTACTTTGACTATTAGGGAGTTCAGAACTAAATTGAATTTTCTTTCATAGGAAATATGTGAACCTAGACATTCTGTTGCATTTGTTTCTTTTTTTTACAATTAAAAAATTTAAGCTATATGTGAAATAAAATTATTTCAAATACTTTTAGAATCAAGTGGAATATAAATTGTGAATATGTAAAATAACTAATGACACTATACATCTTCCAGGTCATCTTGGCAGAAATGGCTTTTATACAAACTCAGCACTAATGCTGGTTTATAGCCATATCTGACAGATCTTTCAAAATATGCTTTGATTGAAATTAAAATGCAATGTATCACTCAACAGAGGTTGACAGTGACTTGGGTCACATGGTACAAGACCCTCTGTATTGTTCATGGTACTTGCCATCAAAATGTTCAAATTAGTGGAGCCTGTGAAAGCACAGGTTGTATGGAGTGTAAATAAAGCCTATAGAGTTTTTTTTAAAAGTCTTTTTTCTTCTTGAAACTTGTGCATGCTCTTTTTGACAGTAATACAAACTGCATGTTGAGGTCTGACAAATTCAGGTGCTAAATAATTTGTTTCTCTAATGGCCTTAGATTGTTTTTGCTATCAGGTTTTATAAGAGGGCTTTTCGTGTAGCCTCTGAAGTTACTCTACTTTAGTATATTTCTATGTGTGGAGAGGTGGGGCAGAAATAGAAAATGTCACATGTTCCCCAGTATTTTAAGGAAAGAAAAGATAACTCAACTTTGCCTCACTAATTTGATTTCAGACAAGTGGATTTTATAGGTAATAGGTTCAATTCTCTATTTAATTTCATTTCCAGAGGCACTGTAAAATGACACAAACCTTTTCCCTACTCACTGTTTTTGGAACAAGACAACGTATCTCCTGGTGAATGCAGTCATATGTGATGTGGCTCAATGGCTGGACTGCCTGCCTTGTAAATAACTGATGGCACTCTTAATAAATGGGAAAATGTTTTTCCTTAGGTTTCATCCACATTTTATAGCTACCACAGCAAACACACTGAGCATTTCAAAATAGCACTTTGCCTTTTTCCGGAATGTGTGCTCCGTGTCATCAAGTTCATCTTACTGGAAAGTTTACGTGGTGAAATTAGATGGAACATACTTTGATAATGCATTGCATGTCAAAGTTACAAATATTAACTGGATTTAATATTTGGCCAAGATAGTCTTCACAAGTGCATTTGGAAACATTTGTCAAATACTGAACTTAGATTTCTGGCCTGTCCTGGGAGACATCTAGGAGGAAGGCATCTTAGTTGCTCACCTGTACAGTCTGAGTGCTAATAAAATGGAATGTGGTGGGTGCTGGGTGGTTTATAATGTGTTGCCTGTGGGTGGAGAAGTAACTCAGGGATCTTGGCCTTTTCACTCTTTACAGAAACTGCACCAAGGCCAAGTCATCACATTATATGGGCATTATGTGCGGGGGAGTTGCGGTGGGTTGTAGGATGGGAGTCTTGATGTTGAGGGTGGGCAGTGATGCTGCCTCCACCAGCCATCAGCCAACCACAACTAGATTGTCCATCCTCTTTGTCTGCCCTTTGCTTTGGGACTGGGTAGGAGGGAGAGGGAAAACTGTAAGAGCATTTCAAAGAAGGAGGGAAGTTCATACCTTGAAAGGAGAACTGATGTAGAAGCATGCCATTGTCCTTACCTCAATCTGGAATGGGAGAGATTCCCACCTGTCAGATCAGGAAGGATAATGAGCTTTGAAAAGCACTCAGAGGCTGGGCGTGGTGGCTCACACCTGTAACCCCAGCACTTTGGGAGGCCAAAATGGGAAGATCACTGGAGCCCAGGAGTTCAAGAGCAGCCTGGGCAACATGGAGAAATCCCATCTCTAAAAAAAATGAAAAAATTAGCCCGGTGTGGTGGCGGGTGCCTGTAATCCCAGATACTCAGGAGGCTGATGTGGGAGGATCACCTGAGCCCAGGAGGTTGAGGCTGCAATGAGCGATGATCACACCACTGCACTTTAGCATGGGCAACAGAGTGAGATCCTACCTAAGAAAAGAAAAAAAAAAAGAAAAGAAAAGCATTGGGAAAGGAGGAGGGTGTGGTTTAAAAGGCAATAAGAAATCTTAGCAAGAGTGGAGGGTGGTACGCAGAAGGAATGGTGTTAACGAAGGCAGAGGGAAGGATACAGAGGAGAGAGGGGAGGAAACACAGGGAGGATGTGGGCCGTCTGGTCAGACCACTTTGGTGCCACAGTGGTGACCAAAGTAAAGAGGCGGAAGAAGCTGCTTCCATCATTGATCTGCATTGTAAGCTCAGCAACACTAGCCCACTAGAAATTCGTGCGCCTGTAGCAGGAACTTGACTAAACACTCTTATCATTGAGGCATTTCCATATTTTCAGCTTATTTCAAATTGTTGCCAGCCCAGTATAATGGTCTTCAGAGCCTTCCTGAGTAAATAGTGGCTTCAGGTCTCCAGCTTTGCATTCTCTACTTTTGAGCTCTCATGAAAAGTAAGATGAAAAGTTGAAATTGAGACAGCATATTCTAAACTAGCTGAGCCTTTGAAGAATTATTATTAGAAAAAATGAAATTACTTGCATGAAGTGTGATGGTGTGTTAATACCTACCTAGTTACTTAGTATGAGAATGATTTGAATTGTTAAATGAAACAATAGGAAAACAGGAATTGTTATTTCGACAAGAGAATTTTAAATGTGTGTCATTTGAGTATGTTTATCTTTTAACCTCAGCACTCTACACCCCCAAGTGCATATGGGTCAGTCAAAGCCTACACCAACTTTGATGCTGAGCGGGATGCTTTGAACATTGAAACAGCCATCAAGACCAAAGGTAGGTGATACATTTGTCCTCCTCTTGTCAGGGTCTTACTGAGACATTTTTGGTTGTCTCTTTATTCTCCCTCAAATTGCCATACATTGGTAATTTGAAATTGTCATTGAGCTTTAATGGAGTGGATCCAGACCTGGCTCAACCCATGCCTCCTTTCCTTCCTTCCCTCCTTCCTTTCTTTCTTTCTTTTTCCTTCTCTCCTTCCCTCCTTTCTCCCTTTCTTCCTTCTCTCCTTCTTTCTCTTTCTCCCTCCTTCCTGCCCTTCCTCCCTCCCTCCCTTCCCTCCCATTCTTTCTTTCCTCCCTCCCTTCCTTTCTTTCCTCCCCTACCCCCCACTTTCTTTGGCGAGATCTACAACATGAGATAGTATTTAAACCAAGTAGTGGTTAAAGGAAATCAGTCTAGGAGCCAGATCTGGTCCTAGGGGTATGCGTTTGGGTGCAGCTCTTCACTTTGAGGCTTCAGTCCCTCTTCTGCAAGGAAAAAGTTGGTCGTGGTGGTCCCTAAGGGCACTTCTTGTTCCAAGTTCCCTTGAATTTAATTACATTTGCTGGAAAAATGCTGGGAAAATCTTACTGCATTGCTCTTAGATTGATCTAGAGAGTGAAAAATTCAGACTTTTTTTTAAACCCCTATAAGTTCTGCTGCTCCTTAGGCCTGGAGCTGGAATTAGAAGAGCTGTCAGAATGAGTATATTTCCTCAAGTTCTAGGATGAGTAAGAGAAGACCAGGAGGCATAAAAACCCTCCTCTTGAAATAAAACAAAGTGCCAATGGGTTAGGGTTGAGGAAGAGCTTCTTATGGTCATTATATTGTTTTCTGGGTCTACAAAATAGGATGTTCAGACTTTCTGGGCTTATATTAATGAAGCAATCCTTGGGGTTGCCCCATCCCCTGAAAAATATTGCAGTTCTTGTGGTGACTTTTGTGATTCTCCACTTTTCCCCCCTTGGATAAAGCACTTCCTTTCACCATGAGGCCAGATTGGGATACAGACATGACCCAGCACAATTAGAGCTGCTGCTGGTTCATACCCCGGGTAAAGAGCCATGTCACATTTTTCTCTTCTATGTACAGCGTTTTAGCTTACTGACAGACTTAGACAGTTCACAAACGGTTCATTGAAAGACTGAGAAACCTCAACCAGGATGACCTGGGAACCTGTAACTAGGATGATGTCCTGGTTTATGCCGGCGTATTTACTAATAGTGCACCTTGCACTCTCAGAACTGTCTTATTTTGGAGGATACATTGTATGGTCACCTTTCCTAAAACTGTGTAGAATCTGGTGACCTTGTTTCCAGAGACAGGAAGGAGAGTAGAAAAATCCATTTAACCTTCTATGGTTCTAACAAGATGTGAGGATTTATTTGCATCATCTGCCTCAGGGAAGCCTTATGTTCTGTGTGGTTGCTGTGGACCACCCCCCAGATGACTGTCTGCACAGCTGAGGGCAGAATAATGAAGCATCCAAATTAGACTTTTAACAAAAAAAAAAAAACTCTCTTTTTTTTTTTTTTTTTTTTTTTTTTGAGATGGAGTTTCGTTCTTGTTGCCTAGGCTGGAGTGCAATGGCGTGATCTCGGCTCACCGCAACCTCTGCCTCTTGGATTCAAGCAATTCTCCTGCTTCAGCCTCCCTAGTAGCGGGGATTACAGGCACACACCACCATGCCCAGCTAATTTTGTGTTTTTAGTAGAGACAGGGTTTCTCCATGTTGGTCAGCCTGGTCTCAAACTCCTGACCTCAGGTGATCCGCCTGCCTCCGCCGCCCAATGTGTTGGGATTATAGGTGGAGCCATCTCGCCCAGCCCAATCTTTTTTTTTTTTTTTTTTTGGTGCTTTTAAATTACCATTCTTGCCAAAAGTTACTAATCAGAAAATTAAACTACAATCTGCAGGGCTTGTTTTACTACAGTCAGTTCCAGTCAGTGGAGCATAGTGGATGAGAACGTGTGTGAGCCCAGGTTCAAATGCTGGCTCCACAGCTCACTCATTAGCCATCTGACTCGGAAAACACGGAACTGATAAGACTGAGTTTCCTTGCCTATAAAGGGGCGCTAATCAAAGTTCCCACCTCACGGGATTGTTGTGAAGTATGAAGCATTTAGCACGATGCCTGGCATATAGATGGTACTCAAAATATGTTACCTTAAAACACACACACACATGCACATCCACCTCCTTGTGGTCTGCTTTCCTAAAACCCATGCTACTTCACTATTTAGATGTGCCTAGATTCATGTGGTTTCCCAACATGCCATTGCAGCAACCCTAAGTTTAGCAGTTAACTCATCTAGCAAAGATGGTGCTTTTCCCAAGCATGGGACAAAGACTTCTTTTGTCCCTGCGTGAGAAAGCACTTAGTGCACTGGAATGTAAAGATTGCGCAAATGAACTCTGGTCACAGCTGAAACTCTCATGGTAATAAAAATACCTTCAGGCCCTTTTGGAGTTAGTAGAAAAATACTCTAGTTTTTAGACAGAAACGTCTGGAGGGCTAAGGCTTAGATTCCAACATTCCAGTTTGATCAAAAGCAGCTGACATTATCATTATCATCATTGCAACTATTTATGAAATGTTCATTGTGGGCAGATATTGCACCAAGCACTTCAGGAACATTTATCTTAGGTGAACTTCAAAGTAACCTCTGATGTAGTATTCTGTCATCCCCAGTTTTTGGGTGATTTAAGTCAGGATTAGTATGCCTGAGGTCTTTTGGCCTTGGATCAAACTGGGATTTGAACACAGCTCTGTCCACCCCTAGGCCTGTGTTCTTAGGCACCATGATGTAGCACCCACCTGTGAGGAGTGGATTTTTTTCGTTGCCTTGAATTATTTTCAGATATGAAAAACATTGTGCATCTGTGGTCTTACTGACTTTCTATTAAGTCTCATATTTGTGGTCTAGCTTTAGATTCCCCATCTCCCTTTTTTTTTCCCCCCCCAGACTTAATGTCCAGTGAGTTTCACTTAGGACCACTTTTTATTTATTTTATTTTTATTCATTTATTTTTTTGAGACAGAGTCTCACCCTGTCACCTGGGCTGGAGTGCAGTGGTGTGATTTTGGCTCACTGCAACTTCTGCCTCCCGGGTTCAAGGAGTTCTCTGCCTCAGCCTCCCGAGTAGCTGGGATTACAGGTGTGCACCACCACGCCTGGCTAATTTTTGTATTTTTAGTAGAGAGGGGGTTGCACTGTCTTGGCCAGGCTGGTGTGGAACTCCTGACGTTGTGATCCACCCGCCTTGGCCTCCCAAAGTGCTGGGATTACAGATGTGAGCCACCGCTCCTGGCTTATTTATTTGTTTACATATATATATATATATATATGTGTGTGTGTGTATATATATATATATGTAAGAGTCTTACTTTGTCACCAGGCTGGAGTGCAGTGGCACAATCTCAGCTCACTGCATCTTCTGCTTCCCTGGTTCAAGCTACTCTCGTGCCTCAGCCTCCCAATTAGCTGGGAGTATAGGCATGTGCCTCCATGCCCAGCTAATTTTTGTATTTTTAGTAGAGGCAGGGTTTTGCCATCTTGGCCAGGCTAATCTCAAACTCCTGGCCTCAAGTGATCCACCGACCTCAGCCTCCCAAAGTGCTGGGATTACAGGCGTGAGACACCGCACCTGGCCTACTTAACTTATTTTTGATGCTTAATGATTTTAGAGAGTAACTAGGTTTTGCAAGTCCATTGGTCCTTTAAAATAATTTCTAGATTGTTGGCATTGTTAAAACCCTAAATCCTTTTAGGAAACTATTGCGAAGAAAGAATATGACATTCGTAAGAGCTCAGTGTTGATATTAGCATTGGTTATGATAGTGAAAAACCAGATACATCTTTTATTTGGGAAGTGTGTCTTGAGGTATACTTCCCTATAATCATTAAGTAAATGATTAAGTAAAACTGTAGTACATAAATAATGTGTAACTCCCTGTATTACATAGAATGTCTGCAGAACGTAGATAGGAAAAATAAAGTTTGTCAATAATTTTCAACATCTTTGTTGAGATACAGTTCATCTGCCATATGATTTGCCTATATAAAGTGTACATTTCAGTGTTTTTAGTAGTGTATTTGCAGAGTTGTGCAGCCATCACCACAGTAACTTCCCTAACACTCATTTTAACATCCATTCACCTTAAATGTGTCAGTTGCATCAAGAAATGGAAATGGAATAGTATATGCTATGTGATCACAACCACAACGATTTTTTTTCTTTTTTTTCTTTTTGAGGTGGAGTCTTACTCTGTCACCCAGGCTGGAGTGCAGTGGCACGATCTTGACTCACTGCAACCTCTGCCTCCTGACAGAACCCTCCTGGGTTCAACCAATTCTCCTGTTTCAGCCTCTTGAGTAGCTGGGACCACAGGCGTTCACCATGACACCTGGCTGATTTTTGTATGTTTAGTAGAGATAGGGTTTCACCATGTTGGCCAGGCTCCTCTCGAACTCCTGACCTCATGTGATCCTCCTGCCTTGGCCTCCCACGGTGCTGGGATTACAGGTGTGAGCCACCGTGCCTCGCCTACGATTTCTTTTAATCAAAAAAGAAAAAAGGCATTAGCAGTGGAAACAGATGTACCTCACTTCATGGTGCTTCCTTTACTGCACTTTGTAGATATTGTAGTTTTTACAAATTGAAGGTTTGTGACAATGCTATTCACTTTATGTATCTGTGCCAGCATTTTTTAGAAATAAAAGTATTTTTAAAATTTAGGTATGTATTGTTTTTACACATAATGCTATTACATAATATAATATAATATAATATAATATAATATAATATAGTCACACTTTTGTATGCATTGGGAAACCAAAAAATTTGTGTGACTTACATTGTTGCTATATTTGCTTTATTGTGATGATCTGGATCCGAACCAGTAGTATCTCTGAGGTATGCCTGTATATGGAATTGTGGGCAATTGATCCTTTTCCTTTCTTGCGCTTTCAGTATATTCTGTATTTCTGTATTTTGCAAATTTTCTATGATGACCTGTATTACTTTCATAGCGGAAGGCAGTAAACTTAATTAAAAACAAAAATGAAGTCATTCATTGCAAAGGATAACAACCCTTTTGTTCTTTTCTCCTTCTCGTTGATATTATTAGATACTGGATAACTAAAACCACTTAAAAATGAGCTAATTAAGATCTTACCTTCTTTTTTTAGAATGCCTTTTACCTTAAGTGTCATTAAGAAGCTTATACCACACCTTGGCCCCACTCCCACCTCAAACCCTTCCTCGGGAAGACACAATACTAAGTAGTTGGTGTTTCCTTGACATCAAAGGACACAGTATAAACCTCAAGTGTTGATAGAAACAAAAGCCAAAGGACCATGTGACGATGACTGTCTGGGCCTCTTTCTCTCCTAGTTGGGGGTAGCCATATGTCTACATGTGTATGTGAGTGTGCCGGGATGTTACCCACTCCATGTGACATTCCATTGATTTCCCTGTGGTCTGTGGACTCTCAGGAAGAAGAGCTGGGAGCAGGCCACCTTGGAGGAGTCTTAATCAGCTGCTGTTGAGTACATGGATGGTGCACAGGAGCAGGCCTGGAGTGGGATGATGGCTAGGAGGGCAGAGCTGGTCAGAGACCTGTTGGGGAGCACTGCCTGCCATGGCCAGGGCATGGCTGCAGGAGTCATGAAGGCTGTTCTCACAGATGAGCTGTCAGTCACACCTGCACATCTTGGTTTAGCTCCTCACTTACAGCCCTCTGTTAGAGAAGAGAGACTACTTTTCTCAGCCAGGCTGCCTCCTGGCACCCTCGAGAGAATATATTCCTAATTGCTGCACTCACCTGAATGAATATACCTCCAGGTGTGCAGACGAAAACAAAAAAAACCGTCCTGGATCACTTTCCAGTGCTTGGGAAGCGGCTCTTATTCACCCCTTCCCCTAACTCTTGTCACCCCTCTCCTGTGAGCTGTTACGGTATCTTTTTTTTTTTTTCTTTGAGATGGAGTTTTGCTCTTGTTGCCCAGGCTGGAGTGCAGCGCACAATCTCGGCTCACTGCAACCTGTGCCTTCTGGGTTCAAGCGATTCTCCTGCCTCAGCCTCCCAAGTAGCTGGGATTACAGGCACGTGCCACCACGCCCAGCTAATTTTTTTTTTTTTTTCATTTTTAATAGAGATGGGGTTTCTCTGTGTTGGTCATGCTGGTCTTGAGCTCCTCACCTCAGGTGATCCACCTGCCTCGGCCTCCCAAAGTGCTAGGATTACAGGCATGAGCCACCATGCCCGGCCTATGGCATCTGTCTTCTAAGGGACCTCCCTGCTTCAGCCTTTACAGAGTATCTTTCTTTTTTTTGAGACGGAGTCTCGCTCTGTCGCCCAGGCTGGAGTGCAGTGGCCGGATCTCAGCTCACTGCAAGCTCCGCCCCCCGGGTTCACGCCATTCTCCTGCCTCAGCCTCCCGAGTAGCTGGGACTACAGGCACCCGCCACCAAGCCAGGCTAATTTTTTTTGGATTTTTTTAGTAGAGATGGGGTTTCACGGTGTTAGCCAGGATGGTCTTGATCTTCTAAACCTCGTGATTCACCCGCCTCAGCCTCCCAAAGTGCTGGGATTACAGGCGTGAGCCACGGCGCCCGGCCTATAGAATATGTTTGTAGCTTCATCTCTAGCTCTGTTCACGGCCCTCTACGGAGCACGCCTCTGCCTTTGTTCTTTGAGGAGCATGCAGCCTCCTTCCTCCCCACCTCAAACATCCCACAGTTCCCACTCATCTCTCGGTCCGGGCCAGTGCACAGCATCAACAAGCTTTTTCTGAGAAGGCAGAACCAGCTATTTTTTGGTCTGTGTTCTCATCATACTCTACATATTGTGCTTATGAGAAGGGGGGAGAAGCACAATACTCCTAAAATCAAAATAAGTCTGCTTTGTTTCTAATTTGAAGGCATCTCAGTATTTTTTGCCTATGCTGCCTAAACCAAATGCAGGATTGTTTTGTGTATGCGCCGGCTTGAGGTAGACTGTACGACGACTTACCTTAATTTATGTCTAGTTAGAAACTGAGTAAAGTCATGCAAAAGTAGTAATACTGCTTAATTAACAAGAGGTTGCTGAGACTTAATCTGTAGGAGTCTCTTGGTTTAGATTGGCCTTGGGTTAAATATATACTGTGGCGTGTACAACACAGCTGTGAATGGTTTACCATATGGGTCCAAATAACTAGAAAGGAAAGTCAGCTAAATTAGAAAAGGATGAATCTAGACTCCAGAAAATAGATTGTAATTAGCAGCAGCACAACCCCAGAGTTAGCGTAAGTGCCAATAAACTGGTACAGCTTTGGTCTCTCTCTGGAAGGGGAGGGTAATGAGTTGCCCTGTTATTATTGCCAGTTTTGATTTTAGCAGTATTTGTGTTCTCCGGAAGGGATGCAAAAGCCGGTGATTTTTTCCCCCCTTTCTCAGAAGCACAAGTATGGAAGCATAACTGCACCAAGTTTTGCACTTATTTTTTTCTTATAGTTTTAAAATAGAACTGCTTAAGATTTCTGTGGCCAAAAGACTAACATCCCACGCCACTGCAGAACACGCCAGGATGGATATTTTTGGTTTCACCTGCACACCAGGTATATTCATTTGGCTGAGCAGAACAATTAGAAACATATTCTCTTAAGGGCG
Source organism: Papio anubis (assembly GCF_008728515.1). NCBI lineage: Eukaryota > Metazoa > Chordata > Mammalia > Primates > Cercopithecidae > Papio > Papio anubis. The sequence goes on from NC_044982.1 coordinate 128,658,811, forward strand.
CCAGGAGGCAGACTGGCTGGGAAAAGTAGCCTCTCTCCTCTAACACAGGGCTGCAAGTGAGGAGCTAAACCAAGAATAGGTCTGAGTGTGAGCTCTTCTGTGACTCGTGTAGCCCAGGGCCCTCTCACCCTCCTGGAAGGGAATGGACCCTTCCCAGTTGCTGAGGCCTTTCTCTCTGTGTTCAAGTTTACTTTAGACTGAGTTCTCATCTTACAGCAGTGCTGGGAACAAAGAGGCCAGTGCTGAGTCACAGCCACTCTGACTCCGCCAGCACAGATTTTCTCTGTAATGATATTTGTCTATGTAGCTATGTAGGTGCCAGACCCGAGCCAGGTAGCTATCAAACACTGGAAAAGGAGTCCCTGGAGCTTTTCTAATTGTAGGCATCAGTTTTCATCACCTGCCTCTCTTCAGCTCTTTCGTTTTTTTTTTTTTTTTTAAACTGTTACCTCTTTTCCCTGAGGAAATCCAAATACCAGTTTCACCCAGGGACAATGGCCGTAACTGGATTCTAATCTGGTGTCAGCAACGCCAAGAAAGTTCTCCACTGTCAAGGGAGTTAAGGGTGGCTATGTTGGTTTCTCTCGCATCTGTTCACATTTTTTTATTTTCTGTCCCATGAGGCTGACGGAGTAACGGGGCACAATACAGTGCTTGCATTTTATGTGTGTTCCTTCACTGACGATTTGATTTGGATTTTGAGCAGTGGTATACTTTCTGTTTTCCTGCTGGTCTTGTAGCTTATTTCAGAAATATAATTCTGCATGGAAGGCAGACAAGGTTCTAGATGATTAAAGTAGCCGGTGAGATTACCAAGACATTGATACCTTAAATCCTTTCTAAGGAACTCAGTTGAAGTGAGATCAAAGCAGAATGGAAAAAGAAGAAATTTGATTTTTGGACCAAAACCACTTCTTAGGCACTTAGGTAAACCCTGCTTTCCCTGAGTTGGGACTGTGTGCCCCAGCCGTGCCAGACTTGGGAGAGGCACCAAACTCCCCTGTCTCCTTTCACCCTGTGCAAAGTGTACTTTCTCTCCCGTCTCTCGGCAGCTGCCAGAGTTTGTCGTGTAACTGGACTACTCATCCATGTGTGCCAATGGCAAAAATGTTCTCTTTCTTTGCCCCATATTTCAGATAGATATTCAAATGCAAGCAGGGGCCAGGCTTGTGACAGAGAAGCTGAATGAAGGCAGTAGATGTGTTTCTAGATGTTAACTCAGCCAGTCTTTTCTGCCTTCTGGTAAAATAAGTATTATCATATCTCTGTTTTATGGGGTGAGATGCCTAGGCCTAGGGAGGGAACTCATGTGCCCCAGGATCTCACAGGTCTGAGTCCCATGGAGTTTCCAGAGCACTACATTGTGGCTGCTACTTATCTAGAGGCCTCCCCTGGCGTCTGTCAGCCAGCTGGGTGTCCTGTCTTGGTGAGAGACGCTCTGGAGACAGTGCTCGCTTGTGCTGGATGACCCAGAGGGGCAACTTTGATAGCAGGGGTTCCGGGCCAGCCAGCACCATGGTGAAGGTGCTTTGGGTAGTCCTATGGCTAGAGGGGAGCTTTTCTTTCCCTAAAATTTCTCCCAGTAGGTGGGTGACTGGCTGGCATACTAGGCTTGTTGGGAAGGCCTACCTCCCTCTGCCGAGTTAGTAATGTCTCTCCTCAGAAGAGAGTCTTCTAGCTCTTTCTGTTGAAAAAAACCTCAGCTGGGTTATCCCTTTAGTGGCCATGCATTATTACCAGGTGGAAAATCATTACCTACAGATTACCAAGTGTAAGTGCATTTGTATGTAAAAATTTCAGCCCAGTTCTCTACACATTTGACACATTATTGTCCCATATCCTTTATAGGAGCTAGATGGTGGAGCGTGGTATGAAAAAGTATCAGAGTATAATTTTAAAAAGGTACAGACTTGACTCATAGGATAAACATGTATTAAACATTTATTTAACACATTGAGGTAAGGCTGGTTCAGAGGGAATTTGAGATACTGGATGTTGGTAAGTGTTGAGAAAAGAATGTTGGAATAAGATTGTTGTGCCAGGCTGGGTGTAGTGGCTCTTGTCTGTAATCCTAGCAGGCAGGAGAGCCTGGGCAACAAAGGGAGACCTCATCTCTAAAAAACATTTTTAAAAATTAGCTGGGCGTTGGTGGTGAGTGCCTGTGCTTCCAGCTACTCAGGAGGCTGAGGCAGGAGGATCATTTGGGCCCAGGAGGTCGAGGCTACAGTGAGCCATGGTTGTACCACTGTGCTCCAGCCTGGTCAACAGAGTGAGAGACCCTGTTTAAAAAAAAAAAGAAAGCTTGTTGAGCTGGATACAAGACCATTCATGTTCTATAGGGCAGTGAAGCCACAGCCTTTGGGGTTATCCTTTCTACTGGACCACAATCTACAAGTTAACATGTAACCCTGCAGAGTGTATGCCCAAATCAGTAGAAAGTAGCATGTCAGGTAAGACAGGTCCCTTGAGCATGAGTCTTTGGGTCTGTGAGATAGTGCTTCAGCACATACCTGGAGGATATGCTGTCTTCCTCTTGCTTTATTTTCAAGTTTTGCATAATTTTCTATCACAGGAGGCAGAGTTGCCCAGTGCAGTGACCCAAGGTCTTTAGTCCTGGTTTGAATCTCAGCCCCGCAAGTGTCTTGCTTGTGTGACCTTGAGCGAGTCTCTGCCTTCTGTGAGCATTGGTTTCCTCATTAGTACAACCGGGATGACAGTGGCACCCACCTTAGATAGGTGTGGTGAGAATTACATGATAGAATATGGGCATCTGATAAAAATGCCTGGCACATAGTAGGTGCCTAGTAAAAAGTTATTATTATTTTGAGATGGAGTTTCGCTCTCGTTGCCCAGGCTGGAGTGCAATGGCACGATCTCAGCTCACTGCAACCTCCGCCTCCTGGGTTCAAGCGATTCTCCTGCCTCAGCCTCCCGAGTAGCTAGGATTACAGGCGTGCACCACCACACCTGGCTAATTTTGTATTTTTAGTAGAGACGGGGTTTCTCCATGTTGGTCAGGCTGATCTCAAACTCCTGACCTCGTGATCCGCCCACCTTGACCTCCCAAAGTGCTAGGATTACAGGCGTGAGCCACAAGGTTACTATTATTATAATAATAAGGCAAAAGGTTACTATTATTATAATAAATGAACTATGTCCACATGTACACACCCATAGCTCTGTGGCGCTGTCCTGTCTTTGTGGCATGCCTCTGACCTTCTTTTTGTAAAGATGATTTTTTTCTCAGCTTTGATACTTGTATGCTCAGTAATCTTAAGTCATGGTCTTCCCCATAATATAGGTAAGGAGAGGATCTGGTGGACAGTTTTCCTTTGTTTTCCAAGTCAGCCCCCACCCTCCCGAGACCTTCATCAAACACAAATGAAATCCATTTTCTTTGTGCATTCAGTGTGTCTCGGCAGATGTGAGTCAGCATCCTGTTCAGAACGGCTGTTGGTGCCTTGCCATGGACAATAAAGACACACATTTTCCATGGAATGCCAGGCGCTGGAGCTGACTTGGGGTTTCCACCCGCCGAGAGGAGGAGGAAACTCCAGGAGGCTGATTTTGTGGTTTTGGATGCAGCCATCATTTTAAACTGCCAATGTTCTCTATGCTTGGAAAATACAGTAAATGATTTATGGGACCCAGGACCCCCAGGTTTCTCCTGGCACCCTGCTGTCAGCAGCGCCTCCCCATGGCATTCCCTTGGCAAAGCTGTTGCTTCAGATTAACTGGCATTTGGAACAGTGACTGACCTCTGGGGTGCCCATGATCCAAGTGTTGAAAATATTGTTGTAGTTAGCTAATTAGATTTAGCTGACTATTTTTGTTCAAGGAGTAAATGCTTAAAGACTTCCTTGTGCTGTTTCCCATCAGGAGCCAAATACGTTTGTGTCTTGGTTCCTCACCAATGTTGGAAAAGTGTAACTTCTATTAGTTTTGAAAAAAAATTGTAAAACATCTGCCTGAATTACAGAATTCATGTTTTCATCCACATTCTGTGGGATCACCGTATCCACATCACTCTTCCTTGTGGAGAGCCTTTGCTTAGATGACTTTGTGATCACTCATATCAGACACAGGAGGAAGAGGATGGAAAAGGAAGTGTTATTCAGGTTTTCTGTTTCTTCTTTATGCCCTTGCCCCACCCACACAGTTTCTTTAGACCCTGGGCCCTTCCGCCCAGCAAACACTTCCTTAAGCACTGGAACACGACAGGTCAGAGAGTATAAATCAGGGAAGGCAGAGCCCCATCTCCCGGGCATCTCGCACTATATTGAATTTAGAGCTTTTCTGGTGTCCTGGCACTGGCTGTGCATTGTTGATGATGATTGTGCTGACATAAGTATTCGAGGTTCCGTCTGAGTCCTTCAGTTGCATCCTGGGTAGAAATGGTGAGTAACTGGATGACCTTTGCAGCCTCAACCTGTACTGAATAATTTTTCACGGGAATAAATGGCCTCACCAATTACAATAGCAGGGCAAGAGGAAGCAGCAGTGTTCTAGAGATAAGATGGTTCAGTCCCATTTGAAGATGCATGTATTTGGTATTGCAATATAGGACATGACTTAAGTGGCTTTGACTAGGCAGCTGATCCTGGCTTCATGATTTTTTCCTCTTTCCAGTTCAGTTTGAAACATGCAGACAATGGTATGGGAGAAATAGGTGATGCAGGTGAGGTTCTTGGGCAGGGCGGTGGAACGGGAGTCTTCTACTTGCAGAAATAGCCTCCATTTCATTTCCTTGTAGTTAGTGGCGTTAGCACTTGTGCAATGCATTACGGCTGTTCACTTGTAAAGTCCCAGCACGTTAGATACTGCCTCTCAGCTGGCTGTTAGCTTGGTAAATAATTTAGGTAAAATACATTTCGATTCCTTCAGACTATGGTTGTTGCTGCCTCCTAGGTAAGATTCAGGTTAACCACCCAGGCTCTTTATGGGGATTTCCAGTAATTGGATTAAATTCTATCTCTGCTGGCTGGACACTTAGCTGCTATGGAAAGAAAGGCAGAAAGCTGTTTCGTTGACTAAGAGTGCGGGACTGCATCACAGCTTGTGGAGTGAGCTCTTTAGATATTACTTCTTACCTGGGTTGTTTGGACAGAAGTAAGCACTTCTTTCCCTAAAATTGTAGTCGACCCTGTACCTCACAAAAGCAGTTGGTAGAAGTAACACAGAAGTCTTTTAGATAGGTAGATTTCTCAAGACGTTTCCATTTCCCACCCGTGGTTATCATTTTCTGTTGGTGATTCTCAAATAAAGAATTACTGGGGAGCTTGTTGAAGTGCTGCTTCCTGGGTCCCAAGTTCTAGAGAGCTTACTTACTAGTTCTGAGGTAGGGCCCAAGGGACTGTGTTTGTAATAAATGCTTCATGTGATTTTAATGCAGGTAGGCCGGGAACCACATTCTGACCCAAACACAGACTTTGCATTTGTTTTTAAAAGAGAATACTTTTTCATGGGTCAGTGTTCTTGGTGTGCATTCAGGCCAGCCGCCCCTAGGTTGACTTCTGAAAGTAATAGAATTGAGGTTAGAGGATAGAATTGTGTTTTGTGACATTTTCAGTTGGTGGGTAATAAAATTAAGTACAAAGCAAAACACATTAATAAGCAAGTGGTTTTCCTGATATAAAGCTAGAGTCATAGAATTTTGAGAGACAGAGCAAGAGAGCAAACAAGCGAACACGTGTGTGGGTAGGCATGCATGCCCAGCAGCCCGGGCCTATGTCCACTTTGTGGATATTTTAGAGTCTTTGAATTAATCTCCTCTGCCTGTTCCTAATTGAAACAAAATATAAGTTAAAAATTATATCCATTAGTGTTTTCTGGAAGCAGAATTTGGGGGTCATTGTTCAAGCCCCCTTACTTGTGCCAATATAGAAGCTGAGACCCCGGGAGAACAAATGTTCACACACACAACACATGCGGGGATGGGCTGCAGTCACTCTGAGCCTTAGAGCCTCCGCTTATGAAATAGAAAAGTCACTATCCCCACTTGGTTGTTATGAGGATTAAATAAGATAACTTGTCTTACGATGTTTGGAAACTGAAGAGAATTATATAGATGTAATTCCTAATTATTATGCATACTGTGTTTTCTTCTAACTGAAGTATTTAGAGCTATACAGGGACTCTCTTGAAGTGAAGTCACTAGTTGATTCTAGAGAAATGACTGCCTGCCACTCGCTGGGTATTTAAAAAAACCCATTTATGGTCATTATGATGAACTTTGAAAGTACAGATAATCAAAAGAAAGAAAATTTAAAATTATATATAATCCCAACACTCAGATGATAACTATTACAATTTTGATATAGAGATGTCTAGATATTTTCTTATACATGCATACACATTTGACAAAAATGAGAGTATACTGAGCATACTGCTTTGCAACCTTTTTTTTTTTTTTTAACAGTACCTCTATTGTGGATATTTTCCAACATTATTTAATACTTCTATGCCATCATTTAAAATGACTGCATAGTATCCCATTATATGGAAAAAAGAACATTTAATCAGCCTTTTATTGGACACAGGTGTTTTTCCTAACTTTACTTTTCAATATTATGTACAGTGCTGAAATAAGCATCTTTGAAGCTGAATCTCATATCCAGCAATTGGATTTCTATGTTTACCTTGGCTACTCTAAAAATCAGAGCTAAAGTTATAGATGCTACAGTTAAGATAGCCAGCATATTGATATGGACTTGCTTTGAAAAGAGCAGATACATTTTAAAAAGTTATTTATTTTTATACCCAGAAATTCTAACTTTATACTTTTTGATCTGACACACTTGGGAAGTGAAAATACTTCCTCTGTCAATCTGCTGTTTGTTTTTGTCTCAAGCATTACAGTTTTGACCTTTCTGTTTCTTCAGGACTCCTCTGATTTTCTTCAGGCCAAGCCATTTGTAGTTTGCAAGTGACCTTATAGGTTTAGTGACTCTATTCTCTCACCCAAGAATTACTTATCCGGTTATGGCAAAGACTCTTTCTTTTATTAGACAAAGTTAATAATCAGTCAGGAGAGAGACTTTTCACATTCTGAATTTACAAACTCTGCTTTCTTAAGTTAAGTGGCATGTTAGGAGTATTTCTGATATAAAATTGGAAACTTTCAGACACCAGAAGGCATTGCTTATCTTTGTAAATACACATGTTCCAGTTAAAATAGGTACTAAAATATTTTGGTGGCACTTCAAAACTCCCAATTTAGATTTAATTTAGATTAAAACACTTACTCTTTTTAATAAAGTTATAAAATTGATTATTAAAATTGCCTATTGAAGATTAAAAGCAGTGGAACGTTTATTTTCCTTACAAAACAATTTTGTCTTCAATAAGTATGATTGCATTAATCAATTATGCTATGAAAGTACAACTGCCATATTAAATCTGACTCATTTGTCATGACAGTTTTTATAATCATAGAAATTATACCTAGCAGCTTATATAGCCATAATCCTGCAATAAATATAAATAATTATCTCTGTTAATTCAGTTTGCAGTTACTCTCTATTAAATCCCAAGTTAAATGGCAATTTGGGGACCTTCATTTAAAATCCTACTAAATCTCTGTTGTTCCATCTGACTGCCAGAGCCCCACATATGCACCTCCTACTGTTGATTCCAGAAACCAATTTATGAATAAAATAGTTTTTAAACCACAAATATTTAAAAGGTCCATTTAAGCTTGAGGTTTGAGGCTCTCAGGAAAAAAAAGGAAAGAGAGTGTACACATTGGGTAGAGGATGCTGACAAAAGAGCTGGAACAATCTTGGTGTCTTGGTATTTCCGTTTGAAAAACAGTATAGAAACTTCAGTTTGAAAAACTCTGCTTGACACCTTCTATGTAAGCCCAAAACACTAGAGTATATGGTTGAGTAACGATTAACAACTTGTATTTCCGTAGGTGTGGATGAGGTCACCATTGTCAACATTTTGACCAACCGCAGCAATGCACAGAGACAGGATATTGCCTTCGCCTACCAGAGAAGGACCAAAAAGGTACAGGCAATTCCAAGGATGGAGGGCATTTCTTGTTGAATTTTTATTTCCTCAGACATTGCTTTTTCTTTTCATGAATTGTGGCTCTCATGAGCAAAGACTTCTGGGACCATTGGATATCTAAGATTTTCTTTTTAAATCCTTGTAAGAGTCACTGCACGTGTGTGTGTGTGTGCACGACACACAAACACATGTGGCCTTTAGAGCAGCTATCCCCAACGTTTTTGGCACCAGGGACCGGTTTCGTGGAAGACAATTTTTCCACGGATGGGATGGGGAGGGATGGTGTTGGGATGAAACTGTTCCACTGTAGGTCATCAGGCATTAGATTCTCATAAGGAGTGTATAACATAGATCCCTCGCATGTGCAGTTCACAGTAGGGTTTGCACTTCTATGAGAATCTAATGCCACCGTTGATCTGAGAGGAGGCAGAGCGCAGGTGGTCATGCTTGCTTTAGAGTGCTTGGGAGCTTCTGTATAAGGACAGTACCCTCCTCCAACCCAGGCTACCTGGAGGGAGAACTTCTGGGAATAGAAAGTTAGGAATAGGGAACGACAGCAACAGGCACCATTTATTGAGTGCTTACTTTGGGCCAGGCACTGTGCTCAGTTTTCTGTAGCAACTCCGTTTCATCTTTCTGACTTCTGCTGGTTCTTGATAAGATGTTTCTAATTTAATTTTAGGACACTAGCCTCCACTGAGTGTTGATCCTAACAAGCTCCTCTCATTTAAACAATATACACTTGAATTCTTAAGCGTTTTGCAACGAGTGGGCTTAGTTGGCAGTTCATTTGGTCTGCAAAGCTATCTTCAACATGCCATGCTCCTACTATTTAAAGGGTCTTTGTGTGCTTTTTCCCTTTGCTTGTCCACTAGTGGTTAAGAAACAACCAGTGCGTGTTCGTCCTTTATTTTGTCAGTTTTAGGAAATTTTATTTTTAAGGATGTGCTGCTTTATTTTTAACTTCTTGCTATTAAAAGCTTTTGATTTATTCTTAGACAGTGCAGTAAGTGTGGCTTCCTGCAGCTCCCATCTGACTTATGGCTTTCACTCGTAGCCACAGTGGAGGTAAGCTGGAAGGATTCTAGAAGAGACATTTCTGCCCTTGGGATTGACATGACCAGCAGGGTCCTGGGAGTTGCAGGTCAAGCCTTGCTACACTTCCATTCCCCACACTCTAAACAGTTGGAAAGGACACAAATAGGAAAGCATTTGGCTTCTTTCATCTCATGTGCATTAAAATTCTTCTTTCTCTAGACGTATATTAATCTTTCTGTAGTGAGGCATAGAGGGGAGTGCTTTATTTCTCCAGCTTCCCAAGAGGGTTTGTGAGCTGGTTGGAGCCAAGTTCCCATTGGAGCAGAAGGCTCATCTCTGGACAGCATGCACAAAACTTGATCTTTCAGCTGTCACTTACAGAGTCTGGTCTTGCAATACATTTGGGTGTGTACACACAAACACAGAAGCCTGGATTTTTTTTTTTTTTTTTTTTTTTTGAGACAGGGTCTTGCTCTGTCACCCAGGCTTGATTGCAGTGGTATGATTCAGCTTACTGCAACTTCTGCCATGTGGACTCATATGATTCACCTCTGCCTCCCAAACTGCTGGGATTACAGTCATAAGCCACCACACCCAAAACCTAGATATTGGTTTTAGATTAGATATATGGAGAACAAAGCTCCCACGTACCCTCTTGGAGAGAAGATATTACCAGAATTACGATGAGGTCCCCAAGATCTCACAGGCTTTGCTGTGTGCTGGGGACAGCTCACCATCCTTCTAATTCTTGACTCTCAGCCTTAGGCCAAGAAGAATTATATATCTTTTATAAAAGATATGTAAACTACTTGAGATAGTTTCAAGTGAAGCAATCGGCTGTTTGTAAAATAAAGAAAGTCTGTGAAATAAGAAGATTTGTGTTGCAGAGTTCTTTAGGGATATGGGCTGTGGCTGCCCAGGTGATGAGCTTGAAGAACCTGGGCCCAGCTAGCAGAGCGGAGAGGAGCTGGGAGAGACAGCTGCTTTTACGATTCTTTCATGTTCTAGCAGACGCCAGATGCGAGGCTTCTCCTTACAGGGAATGGTTATGTTTTGTTTATCATACATTTCTGGAGTTTTTGTTTAGTTTTTGTTAAATGCAAAGCTCTGTGCTGGACATTGTGAGAAACAGGAAGTTGAACGCCCATAAGGAGTTTAGAATAGAGGTAGAAGAAGTCAGTAGGTGCCCAAATGCTATTTGAGGTTTGAACAGAGAATGGGTAGAGGGGAGTGTCAAGGGTAGGCTAAGTTTGGAGTTACCTAACCTCAAAGTTCCAAACTGGGAGACTGGTGTTATAATTGGGAGCTATTGCTTTTACAGTCCTCTCCTAAGTGCCGTGTGTTCCCAGGACATTGGGAAGCAGGAAGAAATGGGTGGCGAAAGGCTTGGGCCAGATGGCTTCTAAGATCCTTCTAACACTTTTGATATCACGAATGATTCAAGATGGTTGTCTCTGAAGCAGGCTGAAAATCACCTCTCGTATCCTGCAAGTACCTCTAGGGGCTAAGTTTTGTGGATGCCACGGGTGCTCTTAGAAAGCAAGGAGAGAAAGAAAGAAGAGAGAGAAGAGAAAGGAAAAAGTGAAAAGAAGAACTTTATTTCAGTAGGAGGTTTCAGTCATCAGCCATGATTTGTAGGAAGTTTAGCCCGAGGAAGCATCGCTAAAAGCCACATTGAGTTGGGGTGTCTGTCTACATACATGGGTGCTGACCAGACCTCTGACTTAAATTTCTGTGTTCATGGTGACAGTGGAACCCTTAAGAAATTATATGCAGCTGCGAATTCAATGGGGCCAATTCGGAGGTGTTAGTTTCCTATCACTTCCGTTAAACACGGTCCCAGTTTGGTGTGGACAAAGAGATATTTTCTCAGTATTAGATACAATGTTTTGCATAGGAAAGTTTCATGACCTCACTTCCAACTGTGCTGGGGCCTCTGGTTCCTTCTGGAGACTTTGAGGAGCTGCTGCTGGACTGGCTGCCCCCATGTCTTTTACAGTGTATCAGCAGGCCACAAGATCTGCTTCCCAGGAGGCTGGCTGCTTGAACACCTCCTCCTTAGCAGGGACCTTGATCTCGGAAAGTGTCCTGCCTTCCACGGGATGTTACCACTTTCAAGCATATTGCAAAGTGCCTGCACTCTCACAGCTTTCTGAGGAATCACATACGACTTCAGTTTCCTTTTATTGACTGGGGAAGAAGGCAAAATTAACTTGGATTTTAAGGAATTTCGTTAAAGCAAAGCCCGATGTTTATGTTTCTGAGATGTGGGTCTGTTGAAGGGAATGCATTTGAGGGCGTTTGACCCAAGACTCTGGAGTAGTCAAAGACTCACAACCTGCTTCACAAAAAGATCCCTTTTACTTTTGTTTTACTCACCAGTTTTAAAGTAAAATAAATATTTTCCTCATGATTGCCTGTTTTCTCGAAGGAACTTGCATCAGCACTGAAGTCAGCCTTATCTGGCCACCTGGAGACGGTGATTTTGGGCCTATTGAAGACACCTGCTCAGTATGACGCTTCTGAGCTAAAAGCTTCCATGAAGGTAAATGCGTGTGAGATGTCATCTCTGTCAAATCTGCTATTAATTTTGTGAATTACAGCTTTCTGAGTGTAATTTGGTGATTTTCAGTTTTCTTGAATTCTCATTTGGAACCATTTTTTAAAAATGAACTGAAGTTATACGTCTCAGGATTTGTACCAAAAATATTTCAATTACTTGTTTTAAGACTGTAAAGAAATTTTATGATGCTGAGAAGTCAGTTACCAGCTGCTACTACTCAGCACCTGGGCAATTGGAATACCATTTGGGCAAACTACTTCCTTGATTACACTTCCTTCTTTAAAAAGATATGTTGTGATATTAAGGCAAGAAAAAAAACCTCATCTTTTGTTAAGTGAAGCTTGCAAATTCTGCCCATCCTTTCGTGGGTGTTTCTTCCTCCCATATTCTGTCAGTACCATTTGTTTCAAATTCGGGCAGAATCAGAACATCATAGTGCACATGAGGGGTAATTTCAGATGATGAATCGTACCTGAATCGTACCTCTGTGAAGTCTCACGTTATCTTTTATGTTTTTCTTTTGTAAAGTTCTTTTGAACCTGGAATTTTTGGTTAAATTAAGTAAAAATTCTAGATTGGAAACCTCCTGAACTTTGTGCATACCTAAAACATCAAGTTTTTTGTTTTGTTTTTTGAGACGGAGTTTCGCTCTTGTTGCCCAGGCTGGAGTGTAATGGCGCGATCTCCGCTCACTGCAACCTCTGCTTCCCGGGTTCAAGTGATTCTCTTGCCTCAGCATCCCGAGTAGCTGGGATTACTGGCATGTGCAACTACTCCCGGCTAATTTTGTATTTTTAGTAGAGACAGGATTTCTCCATGTTGGTCAGGCTGGTCTCGAACTCCCGACCAGAGGTGATCTGCCCACCTTGGCCTCCCAAAGTGCTGGGATTACAGGCGTGAGCCACCGTGCCTGGCCAACATCAAGTTTTATATAAATGCAATGGATGTACACACATAAATGTTACTGCAACACATTTGGACCCTTTTTCCTAGTGTGGGTCTGCAGCATTTGAACAGTCCGACACTGCCCTCTGCTGATATACATGGGTAAAGTCTGCGCTGTAGGGGGGAAGCCATATGTCTGATTTTTTAATTCTGAGTCTGAGTGTGTTTTCTCTGATGCCGCTGTTCCTGAATTATGAACAGTCTGAGCTCTAAGCCTGTCACCAGAGCTAATGTCACAGTTCAGTTGTCATCCTTTCCCCAGAGAACACAAGAGTGAAGCTGCTTTGGACACTGGGCATCTCCAGAGCCCCGAACTTGATAGCTCAGGGCTGCTGTAAGATTTGTTGTTAAGTCTCTTTCTTCCTTCAGTTCTTCAGCTTAGCCAAAGCTGTGCTCAGCTTATTTGAGCGGACTTGTCTGAGTTTCCTAAGTAGGCTGTACTGCTGAAAAGACATCATTAAGAATGATAAAATGTCAACAACATTTCATGATCCTGGTTGATAAAAATAGCACTCCTGAAAACCGAGTCTGTGGACGTTTGGAGGCAGGGATGAGTCAGCCTCTCCTAGGTTTCTTCTGGCCATCAACACTTCTGATCAGTTTGTCTTATTTTCGTCAAGAATCTATTTAGTTGTGATTCGTGTGGCTTTACTGGTATCTATTACTAGGTATTAGTGACTTGAAACAGACCTTTTTGAGCTGTCAGTCACTGTTGTAATCTATGTAATTGGGCCCAATGGAAGGTGCTTTAACTGCTGAAGCTTTGACCCTGTGCCAGCTCTTCCATTAGCTATCACAGTTGAGTACCCTTCCAAAATCCATAAAGCTTGAAGTGACATTAACTGAACTATGCTTAAAAAAAAGATCTGTTTTGACTTCTGGCAGTACCAGTGGCAGTATCTGCCATATGTTACAGTAGAATTTGCCCTTGTGATAGGAATTGTGGACAGTCTGTGGAGAGTTTGGGCCGGGCTTTGGAAATTGCCAAGGTCACCTTTGAATGTAGACATAAAAACACTATTGGAATTATCAGATATTACCACTGGTATATCAGTGATGGAAGGAAACACATCTTATATTATTCTGCCTGTCTTGTAATTCTACGACGTCAGGATATAACATTTTCCCCAATGCGTGTTATTTTTAGACGATATTTCTGTCATCCTTGAGATTGAACAACTGCTCCTCAAAATATTCAAAGATGCTCAGTAGTCATTTAATAACATTTGTGTAGAATGCTGTATGGACTTTTTGTTAACAAGGGGAGAATTTTTGGCTTTGCTGGAACCTCTACAAATCATGATTAAAAACTCAGAAAGAAGAGCCATTGGCTCAAAGATTAGATGAAGAATAAAATTCAAAATTAACCATTAACCTGAGGCTTAACTTATATTATACAAACTACTTTTTCAGGGACATATAACCTCTAATAAGTTTAATTAATAGCTGACACACTTTTCATGTGGATAAGTAAGTTTCTTATTGTATTAACACCTTATAATTGATTTACATTTTAAACAGTTGTAATTCTACTTAGTTCAAAGTGGTATTTCCATATTCGGAAAGACAAGTATTAAAGAATCCTGATTATTAAATCTTGACTTTGATCATGAAGCCAGCTTTGAAATACATGTTTCAGAGTCCTTTCAAGCTATCTGACATGCTCAAAAGTGTATATATTAAATTTGAATACATCACCCATCAAATTCTTCCTCCTTAATAAAGTGTTGGTGTCTAGGTGTATTTGGCACTTCATTATTTCTTTTTGCTTCCCTAAAATGCCTGAAGAGTGCATAATTATCAAGCAAAAATGGAAGGACAAGAATGAAATTTTTAACATTAACCCAATTTTACATTTCAAAGAGGTGAAGCTAAAAATTTTTCTTAACTATACCTTTGCCTGATAAAAAGACTTACTCTAACAATGCTGGCTGCACGTGAGAATGTAAACTTTCTGTATTCCTTTATTTTAAATTAGCAAGAAGAATTGTTTAACGAAGAAAATTCTCGTCCGTTAAAATAGTGGGTGGTTATTGTAGAAAGTGAAAAATAATAGTAAGAAAAAGTTACTTTATATACCCACAGCAAACGGCAATTACCACTTTTAACATTTGGCATATTCTATTGCTAGAGTGCAGTGGTGCAATCTCGGCTCACTGCAAGCTCCACCTCTCGGGTTCATGCCATTCTCCTGCCTCAGCCTCCCAGAGTAGCTGGGACTATAGTCACCTGCCACCACGCCTGGCTAGTTTTTTGTATTTTTAGTAGAGATGGGGTTTCACCATGTTAGCCAGGATGGTCTTGATCTCCCAACCTTGTGATCCACCCGCCTCGGCCTCCCAACGTGTTGGGATTACAGGCGTGAGCCACGGTGCTTGGCCCCTATTCACTACTTTAAAAAACAAAACATATTAACAGTTGAACTCAAACATGCCAATTCCACCATCTTGTGCTCTGGTGAAGCATTTTTTAAAGGAATAGAAGATAACATTACTTTGTGCTAAAGGATAGAGTATGGATTCCTCAGTAGGAATGTAGAAAGCAGGATGCTAACAGACCCAACCCATGTTTGCGATTTACTTGATGGAGATCAGAGAAGTAGGCTAACGGTGTGGAAGCCTTTCCCTGCTGATGTTCGTGTTTCCTGGTTCACAGGGGCTGGGAACCGACGAGGACTCTCTCATTGAGATCATCTGCTCCAGAACCAACCAGGAGCTGCAGGAAATTAACAGAGTCTACAAGGAAAGTGAGTAGCTTGATTTCTGTGATTCATCCTCAGCCCAATTTATGTGACTGTATCATGGCCACTGGGGTTAGTGTTCGGGCTAAGATGCCTGGATTATTGATGTACAGAAGCGCCTGCCACCTTGACCATGCAGGCGAGGTTGGCTGTGGTCCAGGTTGCTCTCCTTCACCTCCTCATTGCCTGCAGTTTGATTATTACATTCCACTAGAACTTCTGTGTTAGAAGAAGGGTAGACAGGAGGGAAAGAAGAGAAAACAAAATTTATTTTTAAAAATCTGATGAGGAGAAGTAGCAAGTATTATATATGGATTCCATTTACTGGGTGCTGTTCAGTCTCTGCTCAAGAGGTTGCCAACTCTGGACTGTGGATAATTGAAGAATTACAGCAAGAGACCCGTGTGGACCTGTGCGCACTAAGCAATATAGAAGGCTATGAGTGGAATAAACAATGCAACTTTACATTGCTACTGCATTTCTCTTTTCTTTTACTTTTTAAAGTTGATATATCATAATTGTACATATTTTGGGGGTACACGGGATATTTTGGTACATATATATAATATGGAATTACCAAGTCAGGGTAATTGGGGTATGCATCACCTCACACATTTATCTTTTTTTAATATTAGGAAGATTACAGTTCTTCTCTAGCTACTGTATTTCAATATAGATGCTGTTTTGAATATTGAAATACAATTTCATTCAAAAGCATTGTTTAATTCTTAGTAGTTTTTGCCATTGTGCATTTTCTCAGTGGACAGTAAAGCACAATTGTGTGTGTGCATGTGTGTGTGTAGACCTCCTATTTTTTTGATGTTCAAAACGAGTGTTCACAGTCAGGAGGGCTGGGAGCCAGTATTTAAACTATATAAGAGGTCTCCGATCAAAGTTGAGGATCCCTGATTTGATCTAGCCCTGCTGCCCCCTGTCATGGATAATAACTCTGGCTCTGATTTCATGAGGGTGAAAATCATTCTAGTGAATCCTTCCTCTGTTTGGGGTTAAGGAGAATGGGTATGTCCAGCTGACATAGCTGTTCTTTTTTTCAGAGTCTTAGTGGGAAATGGGAAGATTGGGGTGGGTGGTTGGCTACACAGGCAGAAAGCATAAAACCAGATGTATTTTCCTCCAAGTGTACAAGACTGATTTGGAGAAGGACATTATTTCGGACACATCTGGTGACTTCCGCAAGCTGATGGTTGCCCTGGCAAAGGTTGGTTTCCCAGTTTCTTTCTTTGGCCTTGCTGCCTCCCAAGTCATGTCACATACCTCATTTTATACTTGGAGTGAATTAACTAAGTGCCCTGTGCCTGCATCAGAAATTCAGCTGCATTTTCGAAAGTGGGTTTGCACTGTCACTGCAGAGTTGTCAATTTTGTATAATAGGATTTCTTATCCTGCAAAACCTCATGGACAAGTGGACTTTGGGAGCCAGAGGAGGGATGGGCGGCTCTCAACTCCTGGCCTGGATTTATGTGCCAGAGCCTTGGCCGCGTGACTTAGGGAAGGTCACTTTGCCTCTCTCTGTGGTCATGCAGGACCCAGTGGGAAGTAACCTTCTGGTTTCTTTTTCCTGCGTTCACTTCTCGTGGAGGAATTTGCCCATATAGTCCTTTGTCTGGAGTGGAGTTGTCTTTGTGGAGCTGATCGCTAATATTAACACATTAACATGGAGGAAGGGGCACTTCCCCTGTGAATCCCTAGTTCTGGCCAGTGTGCAGCTTAATGCTTATGTGCCAGGGGAGGGATGAGAGACCCTGGGAACCCTGATGACAAATGACAGATAGTGCATCTGGCCACTCACATCTCCATTAATGCAACAGCTCCTAAGCCATTCTCCCTGTTTCTCCTCTCTTCGCTACCACCTGCCCCATGTACCGCCATCCACGGATCTCTGTGAAATACACTTTCACCGTTTTACTCCCCTGTTCAAACCCCATTTCTGCTGCATCAGATTTAAACTCCTAACTGCTGTGAAAGGTCCTCTCAACCCTCCCTGCATCTTCTTTTCTCAGATTCTCTCCTGCTCAGCTCTGCTCTGACAGGGGAGCTCCTTACTTACCTGGGAGTGTGCTGTGCCATTCCTGGTGTACCGGCTGGCTCTCCCTCTCCGCGTGGCTAGCTGCCTCTGATTGACCCTTGAAGTTTCAGCTTAAGCCCGGGCCCATTGTTCACCCTCTTTGCTGACTCTGCTCTCTGACAGTTCTTCCTCCTCCCGCATTTTGTGTCTTCCTAGTGCTGTGGGTTCCTGGGCCGCTTTACGTTTGTGTCCGCATATTCCTCCATCTGTATCGCTAGCTCTCTGTGGGAAAGAACTAAATCTCATCAGCTTTTTGTGGGGGATGGGGACAGGGATGTCTATAAGGTGTGTAGGCCAGGACCGGGTACGAAGGAGGGGGTTGTCGATGGCAAGGCACAGCCCCCACTTCCTTGCTCAAGGATTTTACCACTCCTTGGTTGGTCTAGGTTTCTTTTTCTTTTTTATTTTTTGAGACAGAGTCTCACTCTGTCACCAGGGCTGGAGTGCAGTGGCACGATCTTGGATCACTGCAACCCCCACCTCCCTGGTTCAAGCGTTTCTCCTGCCTCAGCCTCCTGAGTAGCTGGAACTACAGGCATGTGCCACCATGCCCGGCTAATTTAGTAGAGACGGGGTTACACTGTGTTAGCCAAGATGGTCTCGATCTCCTGACCTCATGATCCACCCGCCTTGGCCTCCCAAAATGCTAGGATTACAGGCATGAGCCACCACGCCCGGCCCTGTCTAGGTTTCAAAGTAAGAAAAATCTTAGGTGGATACTTAACTTATTAAATGAAGTAATGGCTTACATGGACTGGGGAGAAAACATTTTCAGTTTTAGAATACAAAAACAAATGGATTTGAAGTTCTTTTTTTTTTTTTCCCATAGGGTAGAAGAGCAGAGGATGGCTCTGTCATTGACTATGAACTGATTGACCAAGATGCCCGGGTAAGTACTGAGCTTTTGGTTTGAGTTCTTGTTTTCTGGTAAGTCTCTGGATAGTCTATACAGTAATTTAACTCTCTGTAACAAATGACTCCCAAACTCTGTGGCTTAAAACAACAAACATGTATTATTTCTCAGTTTCTGTGTGTCAGGAATTGAGGAGTGGCTTAGCCCAGTGGTTCTGGCTCAGGGTCTTTTCTGAGGTTGCAGACGAAATGTTGCAGGGCTGCAGTCACCTGAGGGCTTGACTGGGTCGAGGGAATCTGCTTCCAGGATGGTGCACTCACATGACCATTGGTGGGAGACCTTAGAATCGCTCCACAGAAACCTCTCCACCGGGTTGTTTGAGTGTCCTCACAACTTGGCAGCCGGATTTCCCCAGAGCAAGCAGTTCACAAAGAGGAAGCCACAGCATCTTTCATGACCTAATCTCAGGAGTCCCACCTTGCACCGCTGTCATACTCTTTTCATTAAAAGTGAGTCACTGAGTCTAGCCCACACTTAGTGGGAGGGGATTAGGCTCCTCCTTTGGAAGGGAGGAATGTCAAAGAATTTCTGGCCGTATTTTAAACCCACTGTAGTCTGAGAGCATTGTTTATTAGAAGATATTCTTTTATAATGCTGGCATTACTTATGGAGTCAATTGTGACTCACATATGCTCATTCAGGCTTTGTTTGCGTGGAAGCGCCAGTTTCTGCAGAGTGTAATGTGGCTGTGCACACCAATCAGGCAGGCAGGTGGGAAGCAGAAGAAGGTGGAGAAGACACAGCCAGGGACAGGATGGCTTACTGCTCCGTTGTTGGTGGGGAGAAAGGGAGGCCAGCAGAGACCTATCCTTTTCTGGCTGAGTAAGACTTTTGCCAGTTCTAGTTCCATAATCTCTGAGAACTATTTGTTAAGCTTATTCAGACTGCTATGAACTATATTCCTTACTTAGAGGGTCAACAGTTATCTCAAAGTAAGTCATAAAAGCTGCAGAAAAAAATTAATTTAAATTCACATTAGTTTTACAGTTCAATATATTCCACACAGCACTTCTAGCAGGTAGTAGAGAAGGGTTTTAAATAAAGTAATAGGACTTGGGTTTTGCAATTCCCAGATGGTGGAAGATCACGGAATGAATATCTACCCTTGCATAAGTCTTTCTTCCTCTTGCCCTTCCTGCCATTGTTAGGGCTACTTGTAGCCCCTAAATTTTCCAGAAACTGAAAATGAGACGAGATGGGCTCCTTTTCCAGCTCCATCACTCCCTGAGTCTCTGAAAAGCTTGAGAATGGGAGCCTGGACAGTAGCCGTCCAGTAAACATCTGCTAGCTTATCTTCCCCTAAATGTGCCCAAAGGGAGGAGGGCCAGATGTGTTCATGAACATTTACTTGACCTTCTTTATATGAATACAAGCTCTTGGTCCCTCCTTTCTCATTCACGGAAGGAGATTGCACAGCACAGACCTCACGAACTATCTGCAGTCTCATGTGGTATCCATCTGTGCCTAAGGAAGACTGCTTGTGATTAAGACTTTTGACCTAAATAGTAGGTCTCTGCCCATGTCTGCAGTATAATCATTCTTCCTCGTTTGGCATTTTGAATGTATAGCTTTTTTTTTTTTTTTTTTTTTTTTTGCATGACATTTTTAATGACCTTACGCTGGATTGTATAGTTAACTTTTCCTGGTTGGTTGTACTCGTAGGATCTCTATGACGCCGGAGTGAAGAGGAAAGGAACTGATGTTCCCAAGTGGATCAGCATCATGACGGAGCGGAGCGTGCCCCACCTCCAGAAAGGTGGGCACTGTGCTGAGGGGGTCTCCGTGCCTTGGGGCTCTGGCTGGGGCGGCCGGGTGGATGTCCATGTTGGGATGGAGTCTGCCAGAATGAGGTGCTCTCTCCACTTGGCACTCTCATAGGCTCACCCATTTTTCCCTCACCAAGTACATTCACCTTTCTCTTCCATTCTGGATTCTTTTCTCTTGCAAATAGTTTCTGCATTTGGTGCTTTATTCTGCAGCTCCTTCTTGTTTGATGATCCTTTTATCTCGCCATTATTTGTTGAAGTAGTGGACTTTGTTGCATGCTCTGTACTGTTTCCCGTGGTTTTCGGATGGAATAAGTTCCACTCAGGGGAGATGGAGATGGTCCAAATATGTGGCCTGGGCAGTGCCATTCAGGACAGGTGCATGGTATGGCTGCTCCAGGACAAAGTTGACCAATGTTGGCTCTGGTCACCATGGCAACCTCTAAGATCCTAGGATGCTATGATCATCCTTTAAAAAATCATGGTGCATAAAACCGGGTGGGTGATCACTGACAGCTTTGACTAGTGGCTCTGATCTGATAATTCTTTGTTGTTTTTCCTCAGTATTTGATAGGTACAAGAGCTACAGCCCTTACGACATGTTGGAGAGCATCAGGAAAGAGGTTAAAGGAGACCTGGAAAATGCTTTCCTGAACCTGGGTAAGTGAATGTGGCCCCCATTCCTGGTAGACATCGTCTACCAGAGCAGAAGTGACAGATGGCCATCCTCTTAATCCAAGTGTGTTTGGGAGGTGTGGCTTCTATGCATGCTTTGGATAGTTTTACAGTCTTAGTTGTATAGATTTAAGAATATAAAACTGAAGAAAGGCCTAAATTGGTAACAGATTGTTGCCAGGGAGGAGTAAGAAAACAGAAGAGAGGGGTATGTTGTGGAAACTCACATATGCACTTGGGTTCTGCAGGTCTCAGAGTCCCCTGGTTTAAAACTGTGGTGGAACTTAGTATTGTAGAGGATTTCTACATTTCCCTTAGGCTGTTCCATTTTGCAGCCGGTTTCCATTGCATCAGGTCCCTTCTGGTTTGTGGCCCAGGGTCAGGGCATCCTCTCTCACTGGTAGAGGAGAGACCAGAGCAGCTGCAGCCCTGACTCCCTTTCTTCTCTCCACAGTCCAGTGCATTCAGAACAAACCCCTGTATTTTGCTGACCGGCTGTATGACTCCATGAAGGTAAGGGCAGCTGGCTGAGAGAGCTGTGTTTCCACACTCAGCTTTTCTTCTTTTGGGCCCCAGATTGAGTCTCCTTGACTCATGGATGGAGGAAGGGGAACCCCACTGTCTGGATGCAGGAACACACTAGTCAGCTGTGGTTGTGTTTGACAGGTGAGAGCACCACAAATCCGTCTTCTCTCTCTCAGCTGCTTGAACATGTGTTGGTGTACAGGCAGAAAGTAAAGCGCCATGGGAGAAAATGCAACATGGTAGTCATGTCTGATCCCTACTCGGGTTTCTCAGTGATTTCTTCCTGCTACCCCCAGAGTCAAGACAAGCGAGGAAGGGAGTGATTATTAAGCACCCACTATACAGTAGACATGTGCTACCACCTGACCTTAAATCATTGCAAAACCACCTCTGAGGCTGATACGATTATCTTCTTTATAAATGCGGAGACGGAGCTCAGAATACCTCAGCCTGCTTGAAGTTGCACAGCAAGATTTGAACCTGGGTCTGTCAGACCCCAAACACAGCCCCACAACTCTCCCCTAAACAAACCACCTCTTCCCGTAGACCCATCCCATTTTCTACACCTCAAATGTGCCATGTGTTTTCTGGCTTCTAGGCTTTGGCATTTTCCTTCTGGTACATCTCCCTTGTCTGCGCGGCCTCTGCCATCTGTCTTTGAGTTCCGTATCAAATAGCACCCCTTGGTGCCTTTGGTCTGATGCTCTGGAAGTAAACTCAGTGGTCTTTATTGCACATATCATTCAGAATGGCAGAGCGATGATAGAAATGTGTTGGCATGTCCCCTCTAAGCCTGCAGGAGTCAGGAACCTCTTGTTACATATGGAGACAAGACTGCTTGAACTAAGCCTTGTAGTAGTAGGTGCTCAGTATATATTTATTGAATGACGGCATAGAGTGGGAGTCTGTGCTGACTACAGCCTGGTGTGTTTGGAATTCCCACATGCTCTTCTTTCTTTTCTTGTCTTTTTTTTCTTTCTTTTTTCCTCCATTCCTTCCTCCCTTCCTCCCTCCCTGTCCCCCCCTCCCTCCCTCCCTTCCTTCCTTCTTTCTCTTTTTCTTTCTTTCTCTCTCTCTCTGTCTTTCTTACATAGGTTTTTGGGGAACAAGTGGTATTCAGTTACATGAATAAGTTCTTTAGTGGTGCTTTTTGAGATTTTGGTGTACTTATCACCCAGGCAGTGTACACTGTGCCCTAATATCCCTTATCCAAAATGCTTGGCCAGGAATGTTTTGGATTTCAGATTTATTTTTGATTTTGGAATATTTGCATATATATAATGAAATATTTTAGGGATGGGACCCAAGTCTAAACTTGAGATTCATTTATGTTTTATATAGACCTTACATGCGTAGCCTAAAGGTAATTTTATACAATGCTTTTGATAATTTTATGCATGAAACAGTTTGTGTTAAGTGTCTATATGTGGAATTTTTCATTGTGGCATCATGTCGGCACTGAAAAAATTTTGGATTTTGGAGCATTTTAGATTTCAGATTTTCAGATCAGGAATGCTCAGGCTGTAGACTCTTTCTTTAATGAGAACATTCTCAGCGAACGTAACTTGGAATATGAACTTGATTTTCAGGGCAAGGGGACTCGAGATAAGGTCCTGATCAGAATCATGGTCTCCCGCAGTGAAGTGGACATGTTGAAAATTAGGTCTGAATTCAAGAGAAAGTACGGCAAGTCCCTGTACTATTACATCCAGGTAAGTCCGAGGTGCGGCGTCAGCCTGCCCTGCCGGCCAGAGCCTCCCGGGCCCCGGCAGGTGGCCTGGCAGAATGATGACACAGTGGTGATTTTCTGTTTTCTAAATCTCTGGGGAAGAGATACCAGTCATCACCTATCAGGGATTTATTTTGAAAGCACATTTGTGATTTGTCCTGGACTTTGTGATGGTTTATATTTTTCACATCTGTTACTCTACAGTGATCATTGGTGTTCATGACGATGGTCCTGCAAGGCTTGCTGACATCCCAGAGAGACTTGGAAGATCAATTACATTTTCCTTTTATTATGCATTTATTCCTTGAAAAATCCTCTGGGATGGGCCTGACAACTTTCAGTTACTCAGAACTCCCATCTCTCCAATCAATTTAGCCTCTGTCTGTTTTGGCGTGATGTCGCATTTGCGTGTAAGGAAGTGATCGCATTCACAGTGGTACCACTGTGTGGATTTCAGACAGCCATGGCAATTCTGCTTTCTAAAAGTTCCTCAGATGTCCAAAGCCATGTCCATGGTTACCAAGGATGAAGTTAGAGCTGGGTTTTTTATAGCCAGGTTTATTAGGGCACATGTTTAAAGTCAAAGGACCATTTAGACTCTTAGGAATTGTTCCTCACCTCATCAGCTTCTTTCCACTTGACCTTAATAATGCAGGAAATAGCAGAGTGAGCTAGGGAAGTACCCTGTTCTCTGTGGAAAGGTGAGGACGAGAGAGGAAAGTTGGGGTGTTTGTAGGACCTTGCTGCAGTAAGAACAGCCCTGGTCACTAACCCAGGTCAAGCCTCAGTACCTTGCACTCCCTCCACCCCACAGTCCTAAGGAGACTTGAATGTCTTCCCCAGCACCTCCTCCGACCACACTCCCAGAGGCTTCCCTGGCAGTGGTTTGGGTGTGGCCTTCCAGGCCTTTGTGTCAGGGCAGGTCTGCTGAAGAGTCTTCTCTTTGTCATGGGAGAGGCTTCGTTGGGCGTTGAGGCTACTTCTGTGTTACTGAGGAGTCTGGGCTTTTTTCTTATACCGCATTTCTTTTTTCTCCTGGGTCATTTGTAGCAAGACACTAAGGGCGACTACCAGAAAGCGCTGCTGTACCTGTGTGGTGGAGACGACTGAAGCCCGACACAGCCTGAGCGTCCAGAAATGGTGCTCGCCATGCTTCCAGCTAACAGGTCTAGAAAACCAGCTTGCGACTAACAGTCCCTGTGAGGGTGACATTAGCATTGCCCCCAACCTCATTTTAGTTGCCTAAGCATTGCCTGGCCTTCCTGTCTAGTCTCTCCTGTAAGCCAAAGAAATGAACATTCCAAGGAGCTGGAAGTGAAGTCTATGATGTGAAACACTTTGCCTCCTGTGTACTGTGTCATAAACAGATGAATAAACTGAATTTGTACTTTGAAACACGTCCTTTGTGGCCCTGCTTTCATTGTTTGAAAATTAAACGTGCTTGGTGTTCAGCTGGTGAGGCTGTCCCTCGAGGAAGAAAGCTCTAGGACTAAGCTATACAACATGGTTGCCCCTATCCAGGTGTCACTATTTAAGTTAAATTTAAATGAAATAAAAAAATTCAGTTGCTGAGTCACACAACCCACATTTTGAATGCTCAGTGTTCACATGTGGTCAGCAGCTAGTGTATCTGGACAGCACAGGTAGGGAACATTTCCATTATGATAGAAAGATCTGTTGGGCAGCAGTATGTGCCCAGGGCATGAGAGGACCTATGGGGGAGAAAAAGGATCCCAGAGGGGACACCTCATCTGCTTATCTTTTTACAGGTTAATTGGGTGAAAACAAGCATCACAACTGGCAGCCACAAACTGGGGAGAGCAGTGGGGCAGGGTGGGGCAGGCAAAGGAGATCCGACACAAGCCGACGGGGAGCACAGAGAAGGCATTTCTTTTGACTGGGAGGATTGAGAAAGATGACAGAGAAAATGAACCATATGAGCTGTACCCTAAAATCTAAGGTGAGGTTTTACAGCGGGGAGAAAGCACTCCAGGCAGGTGTTTAGGGGTCTGGGAATGAATGACAGGTCACTCATACAATGGTACACATGTCAAAAAGTTCAGAGAGTTTTCTGTTCGGTGAAAGTTATGTCTCCCCCGCACCAGCCAGTGGCCTTCCCTGGAGTCGCCCGGTTTCCAGTATATTTTCATGGATAGACTGCATATGCATGTATATATGTGTATGTATCTATCTGTGTTCATAAATGTGAAGGTACTGTCCCCAGGCTGCCAGTCCTGGGTTCTGCAGATTCCTTTTTATACAAGTGCTTCCCCTAAGCAGGGTGTAGGGCTGGGAGTGAGGGGAAGTTGACGAATCCCCCTAACCCTTCTCCTCAGTGGAGGGTGTGTCAACTACTCATTTTTGGCACCTGGCTGATGCAGGGCCCACTCAGTCATCTGCAGGGACTAGGTAGGTAATGGAAATGAATGTATGAAATGGGCAGGTCGGACAGAAGTGGGGAGTCGGGGGAAAATGGGGAATGCCTGCCTTGCTGGAGGCATTCAAATTCAGTTCAAACAACAGTTGCAACAACATGGCATTGACCAAATAGAGCCGTGAGCTGACTGGCTTGCTATTTTGGCCCTTCGGCACACTTTAGATGGAAATTTGGATGGAGCGTGGCTCTTGGGTCACTAGTGGCCCATAACGTACCTGTAAAGCCCCTGAGATAGTCCTTAAAAAGCAGGTTATGCGAAAATCAGGTATTTTATCAAATGTGTCCTGCCTATACATATTAGAATGGATGCCTCAAATCTCAAAATATACTGTTCTGTGTGCTTGGGGCAGAGTTGAAGGAACTGCCTAAGAAGCAGGACCTTTCTCATTAACCCTAAATTATATTGAACTCAGAATTGATAGGGCTGGACAGAGGCTGTCAGGAGCAATGTTTCAGATCAGTAAACATTTAGGCATTATTACCTCTCAATCATACGTGTGTTTCAGGCTGCAAAGGAAGCAGTGGTGTGGAGAAAACAAGGCCATGGGGTAAATGTGGGGAAACTTATGCTCCCACTGTGCCCAGGACAGTCTGGCCACTGGTGTGGCCAGCAGGTATGTGGGAAAGCCCAAAGAGCAGGCCAACATAGGAAAGGTGCTTGGAGAACTGTTTCAAACACTGTCTAATGTCTTTCCTCTATACAAAGCAATGGCAGTCCAGTGTTTTCAAAACTCACAACCAGGGCACTTGGAATTTGGTCCCATTTTCTTCTGGATTTCAGCCTGTCCTCCTCAGTCAAGCTGTTCAAACTGTTTCTTGAATAAAGAGAACCATCTGGAGGTTTGACTATTCTCCCCAGAAATTTTACTTTGCAAAGAGAAGGAAAAGGGTACCTGGCAGGCTGTGAGTTGGTAACAAGAACTTTGATTTTATTCTTTGAGGAATAAAAGGTAATTGATGCAATGTAGCTATGAAAACTTATTGCACTATAACACTGTGATTGAGAACATGATTTTTTTCTCCCTGCCTTGGTGGGGCTGGGCAGGGCCATCATGTTGCACAACCCCAGAGAACACTCATCCTGTTCTAGTCTATGTGAATGGTATCTCCCTTGGTGTTGTGCAGTGCACAACCTGTGCAGCCATACTCGACAGCCCTATATTGTGACCTAGGTGTGTGTGAGATGATCTATTCTGCCTTTTGCTACAGAGTTGTCTTTCAGATTAAAAAGTTAGAAGGCAAATCTTATTTAGAAACAAATGAGTGAACCCAGAAAGGTCTTGACTTTTCCATGGACTCTTGATTTTCAGACCAGTTTTACTGGGCTATGCACAAATGGCTGTATATACGAATCTTCCCCAGTATGTGAAGTTCCCATGGTATAAACTATTAGTAAAGATAGCTAAGGCAGGGAAAACCAGGCTCACAAAATGGCTACATTTAGCAAGATAAATGATTTGAGGACAGAAATCTTTTAAATCAGTTTTTAGTCTTTAAATGACTCCCGTCTCCAGTCCTCTTTCTGTGTTTTGACAAACGGCTTTGGCTTCTTATCCACATCAGTTTATTTGACCTCCTTTTTCCATCAACTACCAAAATGAAAACTCGGCTGTGAGAGAGAGGAGAGAGTGCGAGCAATTTTAAACATCCCTTAGCAATGAGGCAGAACATGCTATAGCCATCAAGTTCTAGTTGTTCATTCTATTTATTGAAAAAAGCTTGTAGCCTGATTTCGTTTATGTGAGTACATTTGAGCAAGCAAAGTTTATAGAGATGACTTATCTCATTACATTAGAAGAGTGATTTGCTATCTCAGCATCTACAAGCAATTTTAACAGACATTTCTGGATGAAGAAAAGGTTTTGTAAATATATGCGAAAGACACAATTTCATCAAGCATTAAATTGGAGGTGCCCTGGAAAAATATTACATTTGTGCATTCAATTAGCTTGATTGTGGCTGAATTTTGTCCACTGAAGGCAGCATTTCTGCAGAAAAACAGAAGCATTCCCTATGTCAGCAGGTTTCCCGAAACAAAACCACCCTTTCCCCCTTTGCCAGTCTTCTTTTGCATTTGTGCTGTTCCCAGCTCTGTGTCCCTAATCGGGCCTCTCGGTCTTGTTCCTCGCAGTAGAATGTTAGAGGAGAGGGAACAAGATAGAAATCCCTGATAGAAATCCAAACTCAACAATTCCAGCTTTAAATAGCCTGCATTCAGTGCAAAAGCCAGGCAAGCTCTGGACAAAACTGGGAGGGCATCAAAGGTAGACTTAAGTCTTCCTGGTCTCCTTACAGGTTCTGTAGGACAGCTGTGCCTCCTGCTGCTCCCAGGACTCTGCTGGCCTCCTTACTGCTCTGGGAAGGGCATCTCCCAGTTACTCCTTGGTATGGCTGTTAGCCCATGTCCTTTTCCCTGGGATGAGTCTGCAGGACCCACTCTATCCTCTGTCTTGGAATGGAAGTTTTGTCCTCCTATTACAGGAATGAGAAGAGTTAGGAAATGAATGGTTGGGATATAAGAGGGCTGTCCTGTGCCCCTAAAATCAGTGAAGGAAATGAGCTAAATATTTAGGGATGATCATGGCCCTCCTCCAACGCACCCCTCACCCCCCTGCTGACTTGTAGTTGAACCATCAGGTCTCTACCAATAAGAAACAAACCAGAAAAAACATGTAATGCCAGTGGAACCTGGCTGCGGGGGTGGCTGATGTTTTTAAACCGTAGGTGAGGACAAATTGGAACTTTCTCAGCTGTAATCCATTACAGCCTGATACGGTTTGGCTCTGTGTCCTTAGCCAGATCTCATCTCGAATTGTAATCCCCACGTGTGGAGGGAGGGAGGTGATTGGATCACAGGGGTGGGTTTCTCTCATGCTGTTCTTGTGATAGTGAGTTTTCATGAGATCTGATGGTTTTACAACTGTCTGGCATTTCCCCGGCTTGCACATCTCTCTCCTACCGCCATGTGAAGAGGGTTCATGCTTCCCCTTCACATTCTGCCATGACTGTAGTTTCCTGAGGCCTACTCACCCATGTAGAACAGTGAGTCAATTAAACCTCTTTTCTTTATAAATTACCCAATGTCGGGTAGTATCTTTACAGCAGGTGTGAGAATGAACTAATATATAGCCCAAGGTAATTGTGCTTTCAAGTAAATGTGTAAAGATTAATTAATCAAAGAAATAGCAAGGAGTTTGGATTAGGAACAGATAAATGTTTGAAACAAGTCTTTGTTACTCTGAGATTGCCAGATTTCAAATTTTACTACGGAGTCTTGGGCTTTGGAGAACCATCTTGTCTCCATGAATTGGCTTTGTCTGAATAGACATGGGCTGATACATGACTATGAAGGTTTGTTAAAGTCTAGAGTTCTGCAGGTAATACTGGTCCTCAGTCATCCATGTATTCATTCACTGACTTCATTTATTCAATAGACATACCTCCTATGTGCTGGTCCCTGAACAAAGCACTAGGGATAAGGAGATAAGAGAGAGTAAGAACAAGGCAAAGCCAGCCAAGCAGAATAACAAGGGCTGTAATTGGGACAACCACAGGCACTTGGGGGTCGAGAGTAGTTGATTGCATCCAAGAGAAGCACCTGGAAGGTTTCTAGGGGTAGCAATCCTTTTTTGTTTTGTTCTTTTTTTTTTTTTTTTTTTTTGACAAATCCTTGCTTTGTCACCCAGGCTGGAGTGCAGTGGTGTGGACGTGGCTCACTGCAGCCTTGACCTCCTAGGCTCAAGCTATCTTGCTGCCTCAGTCCCCTGAGTAGCTGGGACTACAGGTGCATGCCACCACACCTAGATAATTTTTGTATTTTTTGGTAGAGATGGAGTTTTGCCGTGTTGCCCAGACTGGTGTCGAACTCCAGAGTTCAAGCGAGCCACCCACCTCGGCCTCCCAAAGTGCTGGGATTACAGGCGCAAGGAGGCAATCCATAAAGCTGGATTTTGTTGTTGTCGTTTTTTTTTTTTTTGGGTATGGTTTTCTTGGGAGAGGATTATATAATCATTGCAGAAAGCTGGAAAATACAGGAAAGTGTGAAGAAGAAAACGGAAATCACCTGAAACCCTAGTTGGAACGGATTGCTGTTAATATAATTGGCAGGATGACCCATTTGAGAATCAACTCTTGTTTCCTTGACAGAAAGCTCATCAGAAAGAACAAGAGGCAGTTTTTCCTCCCCCTTCTCAAAGAGGAGTTGAGTTTTAGGTAGCCACAGTCAGGCCTTCCTCGCCCCACGGGAGCATTAAGGTGGCTTTTGGTTTTTCAATGTCTAGTTCAATCCAGGATGTATACCTGGATTATCTCAAAGGAGTGGGCTCTGGGGTGAAAGGGAAAAGCAAACAGCCTCTCCCAGAAAGAGGTGGGTTTACAGAGATGGAGAGAGGAAGTTCCCAGGTGATGGGAAATGGTGCCCTGCCCCTACATATCACCTGGAGTGTTTGACTGCTGATTGGGAAGTCGAGTGTTTGCAGGAGATCAAAAACTGACCACAACAGTATTGGGTACCCCTGGAAAAGTCTTCATAACTAGGCATGGGAATGGGGAATGAGGTCCTGCTCAATGTCAAAGCCTATTTTCTAATCTCAGTCTGATTTGATACCATTTCTTCTCCAATTACCAGAACAGCCCACCTCCAACGATGGGAAGCTAGACGGGAATCTTTTTAAGTGTAGTCCCTGACTTTGTTTTCTTTTTGACTTTTGATGATCTACAATATCTTTCCCAGACAAATCATAGGAAGTATTTCAGACACCTTAGGGCCCCATAATTTAGAGCTAACTTTGTGCTTTGGAGAGCCTTAGTGAAATTTTATGTGTCAGTAGGGAACACAGGTTCCCATCGGATTCATGAAACGAGGAAAGGAAAATGAAGTTTGCACCCAGATACTGTGTTTTGAGCTGCTGTGAAAACAAAGAAATCACAGCAAATGATTTCAGAGCATAGATGAAGCAAAGAAAGAGGTAATAGAATCAACACTTTTCAACCCCTTAGTGACATAATTGCCACTTCTATTTTTCTTCCTTAGAGACACAGTCTTGCTGTGTTGCCCAGGAGGGAGTGCAGTGGCTATTCACAGGCATCATCACACTGCACTCTAGCCTCAAACTCCTGGTCCCAAATGATCCTCCCCACTCAGCCTCCTGGGTTGCTGGGACTACAGATGTGCATCAGCGTGGCGGGGGTGAGGGCAGCCAGTTCTGTTGTAATATGAGGTTTCCATGTAATTGACACCTGACTTCTCATAGTGATAGATACAGAGTAAGGTAAGGTATGTTAGCCTTCTTCTTAGCCTGTGTGTCGTTTATTTCGTCCTTTGGCCAAGGCCTCCAAATCTCCACATAGAAATTCAGTCCTGGTCCTCCCTCATTTCATCCCGGCCTGGGCATGGAATGTTGACTCAGCTGTGCCTCCTGCTGCTCCCGAGACTCTGTTGGCCTCCTTACCACTCTGGGAAGGAATGAGCTGTGCCTGGGGCTCATGCTTTCTCCCCCTCTGATAACCCCGGCCATGTGGGGGCTGAGACTGCTATGCTCCAGGAGCTGACCTCATCTCCCAGCTACTCGGAAGCCCTGTTCTTGCATTACCCTTCTCCCCATGCCCCAGAAGCCCTCCTGCCATTCCCTGTCCTGCTCGGCTCAGTTCCCTCCTGGAGGAGTGTTTGCACAATAAGGACAGCAATTTCTTTTTTTTTTTTTTTTTTTTGAGACGGAGTCTCGCTCTGTCGCCCAGGCTGGAGTGCAGTGGCCCGATCTCGGCTCACTACAAGCTCCGCCCCCCGGGTTCCCGCCATTCTCCGGCCTCAGCCTCCCGAGTAGCTGGGACTACAGGCGCCCGCCACCTCACCCGGCTAGTTTTTGTATTTTTTAGTAGAGACGGGGTTTCACCGTGTTAGCCAGGATGGTCTCGATCTCCTGACCTCGTGATCCGCCCGTCTCGGCCTCCCAAAGTGCTGGGATTACAGGCTTGAGCCACCGCGCCCGGCCAAGGACAGCAATTTCTTAAAGGGCGGGCCCTGCCCCAGTGCTTGGACTATCCCACCACTTTATCCGAGGACCTCTGCTGTCTTTCCATCATCGCTGGTGACTCTTTGCTCCTACTTAGAACTTTTGCTGCGGCCCCTTGCCTGCCTCACCTTATTGTAAACAACCTGCCTGCCACTGATGAATTCAGAGATGATGACACAAGTTGTTCGTCTGGCACAAAGAATGTGCTACTTAAGTCCAAAGACCAGATAACAACTTTGTCCTTCCCTCCCCCATCCATCCATTTCTCTGCCAGAGACTCCCCACCTTGACATTGGTCTTGGCATTAAGATTTGTCTTCAGGAAAAAAAAAAAAAATTAATTGGAAGGGGTGATCCATCAATCCTTTAGCATACCTGATTTTATATTCATTTATCATTTCTTCACCAGAGAATATGGCTCTTAAAGAAGGGAATGTGGAGTGGGGACTGTTGAACAGGGTATGAGAAAGTGTACAACATAACTGGAGGCTGAATATAAGTAAGCGTTTAACTGGAAGAGCCAGATAAGAAGGGTCATTAATGTACTTTTGACGTATTTTACAATGCAATTCTGGGTTCGATACTAGAAGTTTTGAGGGGCTCTCCCTCAGAGATTAATGAATCAATCAATTCCTATCTCCATCAAATAAAGTCTACAGGGTTAAAGGTGCTCAGTGGTTAGCCTGCTGGGTCGAAGGTGTCTGGGACCAGTTGTGGGTCTGTAAGTCCCCAGTGAGAGGCCATAGGACAGTCAGGATGATTGTCTCTGGCTTGGGCTCACCTGCAACAAAGGCTGTTACCCTTGAACCCCAGTGGAAGCCTGGGAGTCCCCTTAAGCTGAATCTTTTCCCTAGGGTCTCCCCGGTTAGTGTTCTCTATGTCTCTGCCCCCCTGGGAATAAGAATATCTACCTTATAGGGTTGTTGTGAGGATTAAATGAGGCAATACATGTAATGTCGCTGGTATAGTTCTTAGTATAAAGGAAGCATTTACTAAATCAAATAAATACATGTAATATATTACCAGATCTATAATATATGTCATATTGTAGCGTATGATTAGAGACTGGGCCCCGTGGACCTAGGAAGGACTCTTCCCGCTATGCGCTGCTTGGCCTTGGGAGAATCCAGTAGGACACTGGACAATCGTTCCAGGGACGCCATGTGGCTTGTCTCCTTCTTGGGCCTGTTTCCATTTGGGGATTCGACCTCCTTGGTTCTCTTGTCTCACTCTCTTGTTTAATAGCCTTGGATGTGCCTCCTGAGGCCTTTCTCTCTGTCAGTGAACCGCAAGACCTGACTCTGCGAGCCCTCAGGGAAGCGTACAGTGTTTCAACCTTAGGTGATGCGAGGGGAGGTGTTAATGAGTTCCCTATACAGCAACATCATTTATTTTCTTGGCAGTGAGGCAGGTTTTTTTTTTTTTTTTTTTTTTTTTAATGTTTCCATCAATTTTAGACCTTATCAAGCTGATAGCTGTATGTAGTCTGATGATGGGTGAGAAATAATATCCATGATGTCCAATGCCTCTTGTTCCTGAAAATCAGTTAATTGGGTTACCTAACACAGGCCGGTTCCTTGAGGGAGAGGATGAAGGTGCACTTCCGGGAACCATGTGACTATGACTCTGTAATTAGATAATGGTACCAAAAACTGTAGGAAACATTGAGCCAACTCTATTCGGGGGAGTTTTGGCCCCACAATGCTAGAACGTACTGGGAAGGTCAGGAAGTCTGGGCTGTATAGTTTCTCTTCCACGTGGTCATGTTCACCCAGCAGGTCCGGGCAGTTCTTCTCACACTCGTTTCTGTGAGTAAGTCCCTGTCAGTCACTTCTGGGGACATCACAGAATAATGATCCATTTTACATTTATTATATAATCCAGCAGTTTTGCTAGTGGGAAATTTTAATCATATTTGAGCAGGTATTATGCCTCAAC
Source organism: Papio anubis (assembly GCF_008728515.1). Classification (NCBI taxonomy): domain Eukaryota; kingdom Metazoa; phylum Chordata; class Mammalia; order Primates; family Cercopithecidae; genus Papio; species Papio anubis. Next base: position 128,692,189 of record NC_044982.1, read on the forward strand.
TTTATGTATGAAATATTTTTGGGATGTGACATGTACAGTGATGGGTTTTTCTCCCTCCTTCTTGTACCTCTGCTTACCTCTTTTCCTGGAATCTGGCCTCGAGGCACAGATGGGCACACATACCCTCTTAGCCCAACAACATGTAAGAAGAAGGTTTGCTAGTGGAAATTAATCTTCTCAGGGGATAGAGTTTGATTGTCATTGAGTCCACTTCATTTTCTCCTCAGAACCTGAATCTGGAGCAGAGATGAAACAGGGAATGCCTGGTCCATCTGTATCAGAAGACAGAGAGATACAGAGGGGATTTGGGAAGAGGGAGGAGGAGTGAAGGAGCCATAGGAAAGACAGAGTGAGGCCGGGCACAGTGGCTCACACCTCTAACCCCAGCACTTTGGGAGGCCGAGGCAGGTGGATCACGAGGTCAGGAGTTTGAGACCAGCCTGGCCAACACAGTGAAACCCTGTCTCTACTAAAAGAATACAAAAATTAGCTGGGCATGGTGGCACACCTGTAGTCCCAGTTACTCGGGAGGCTGAGGCAAGAGAATCACTTGAACCTGGGAAGCAGAGGTTGCAGTGGGCCAAGATGGTGCCACTGCACTCCAGCCTGGGTGACAGAGCAAGACTCTGTCTCAAAAAAAAAAATAAAAAATAAAAAAGGCAGAGTGAAAGAGGCACAAGAGGCCAGGCATGGTGGCTCATGCCTGTAATCCCAGCACTTTGGGAGGCCTAGGCCGGTGGATCACTTGAGGTCAAAAGTTCGAGGTCAGCCTGCCAACATGGTGAAACATGTCTCTACTAAAAATTCAAAAATCAGCTGGGCATGGTGGCAGGTGCCTGTAATTCCAGCTACTTAGGACGCTGAGGCATGAGAATCCCTTGAACCTGCGAGATGGAGATTGCAGTGAGCTGAGATCATGCCACTGTACTCCAGCCTGGGTGACAAAGAGAGGCTCTGTCTCAAAGAAAAAAAAAAAAAGACACAAGGGCAAGGATGGAAAGAAGGGAAGAGAAGTGCCTTCTCCAATGGCTGGCCTCGGGGCAAACTTAGAGGCAGGCTCTAAAGACCCCAATTGTAGGACCAGCCCAGGAGTCAGATTGAGCAGATTGAGAAGAAACTCCCAAATCTCTTCCACTAGAAGGATTTTCTGTTCATTAAAAGGTATTGTTTGGACTTGGAGTAAATAATGGTTTGAATATTTTTCTGGACCTGATGTTGGAGCTTGATGGGTTAAGAGTAAGAATGTTTTATTCTCTCATCCATGATGAAGGATTCAGTGTGGAATTTTGTACATTCTGAGTTTTTCTATTTGAATTGATTTACTACCCAGACATTTGTTTTGTTGTCTAATCCACAGGAGCTAGCTAATAAAAGCAACGTTCTGAGGTTACATGTTCTGAGGTGCCAGGCACCGGTGCTTGATATAGTTTATGGTGTTGAATTCCCGTTTGACTGGTGTGAGGCCTGAGGCTGGCTCAGTGACTTTCCCAGAGTCACATGGCTAGTAAGAGGTAGGATCCAAACCTGCTTCAACATCTCTGCAAGTGTGGATGCACCCGGATTTTAATAAAAATGGAAGAAAATTTACCCATTAACTTTGTGTGTGCACAAATTGGAAACTGTTAGAGACAGAGTCTTGATCTATTACCTAGCCTGGAGTGCAGCAACACAATCACAGCTCACTGCAACCTCAAACCCCTGGGCTCGAACGATCCTCCTGCCCCAGCCTCCCAGAGTCTTGGCATTACAGGTATGAGCCACCATGCCCAGCATCATCTTTTAAACTAAACTTTGAATTTTAGAAAAGTTTCAGATTTACAAAATAATTGTGAAGATAGTACAGAATACCTGTATTCCCTATACCCAGTTTCCCCTGTTAACATAGTATATTAGTATAATACATTTGTCACAATTAATACACAAACATTGATGCATTATTATTAACTGAAGCCCATAGTTTATTCAGATGTCCTTGGTTTTTCCCTCGTGTCCTTCTCCTGATCCGGGATTGCATCCAGGGCATCACACTACATTTAGTTGTCGCGTCTCTTCAGGCCCCTTGTGTCTGTGACAGTTTCTCAGGCTTGCCTTGTTTGTAATGACCTTGACGTTTTGAAGATGACTGATCAGTTTTGTAGAATTTCTTTCAATTGAGAATTGTCTGACATTTATCTCATGATTAGCTTGGGGTAATATGCTTTTTGGAGGAAGACCACAGAGGTAAAAATGCCATTTTCATCCTTTTATATCGAGTCATCCCATTGACATGACTTGTCATTAGTGAAGTTAATGGTCACCTGGCTGAGGCAGTGTTTCTCAGGAGTCTCCACTGCGGGGGAACCCTGCCCCTCTTCCACGCTGTACCTTTCCGAAAGAAGCCACTGTACCGCCCACACTTAAGGAGAAGGGGGTTATGTTCCACCTCTTTGGAGGTGAAGTAGCTACACTAATTTTTTGGGAATTCTGAGCAAGATATTTATCTTTTTCTTATTTATTTATTCAGCTATTTATTATGTCACTATGGACTTTGGATACTTTGGATATTTATTTTATACTTTGGGTTATATAATCCAATACTACTTTTTTTGTTGCTCAAATTGTTCCAGCTTTGGCCACTGGGAGTTCTTTAAGCTGGTTTCTGTGTCTCTTTGACACATCAATGTAGGGGTGTGTGTGTGTGTGTGTGTGTGTGTATGTGTGTGTGTGTGAGAGAGAGAAAGACAGAGAGAGACAGAGAAAGAGAGAGAATGAGAACTTTCTTACTTTCCTGACACTGCAAGATGTCCCAGGCTTATGTTGTATATTTTTCTTTTCTTTTTTTTTTTTAAGTTCTAGGGTACATGGGCACAACGTGCAGGTTTGTTACATACGTATACATGTGCCATGTTGGTTTGCTGTACCCATCAACTCGTCATTTACATTTTACATTAGGTATTTCTCCTAATGCTATTGCTCCCCCCGCCCCCCATCCCATGACAGGACCCAGTGTGTGATGTTCTCCTCTCTGTGTCCAAGTGTTCTCATTGTTCACTTCCCATCTATGAGTGAGAACATACAGTAGAACATAAAGTGTTTGGTTTTCTGTCCTTGTGATAGTTTGCTCAGAATGATGGTTTCTAGCTGCATCCATGTCCCTGCAAAGGACATGAACTCATCCTTTTTTATGGCTGCATAGTATTCCATGGTGTATATATGCCACGTTTTCTTAATCCAGTCTATCATTGGTGGACATTTGGGTTGGTTCCAAGTCTTTGCTATTGTGAATAGTGCCACAATAAACATACGTGTGTATATGTCTTTATAGTAACATGATTTATAATCCTTTGGGTATATATCCAGTAATGGGATCACTGGATCAAATAGTATTTCTAGTTCTAGATCCTTGAGGAATTGCCACACTGTCTTCCACAATGGTTGATCTAGTTTACACTCCCACCAACAGAGTAAAAGTGTTCCTGTTTCTCCACATTCTCTCCAGCATCTGTTGTTTCCTGACTTTTTAATGATTGCCATTCTAACTGGTGTGAGATGGTACCTCACTGAGGTTTTGATTTGCATTTCTCTGATGACCAGTGATAATAAGCATTTTTTCATGTGTCTGTTGGCTGCATAAATGTCTTCTTTTGAGAAGTGTCTGTTCATATCCTTTGCCCACTTTTTGATGGAGTTGTTTGTTTTTTTCTTGCAAATTTGTTTGAGTTCTTTGTAGATTCTGGATATTAGCCTTTTGTCAGATGGGTAGATTGCAAACATTTTCTCCCATTCTGTAGGTTGCCTGTTCACTCTGATGGTAGTTTCTTTTGCTGTGCAGAAGCTCTTTAGTTTAATTAGATCCCAGTTTGTCAATTTTGGCTTTTGTTTCCATTGCTTTTGGTGTTTTAGACATGAAATTCTTGCCCATGCCTATGTCCTGAATGGTATTGCCTAGGTTTTCTTCTAGGGTTTTTATGGTTTTAGGTCTAACATTTAAGTCTTTAATTCATCTTGAATTAATTTTTGTATAAGGTGTAAGGAAAGGATCCAGTTTCAGCTTTCTACATATGGCTAGCTAGTTTCCCCAGCATCATTTATTAAATAGGGGATCATTTCCCCATTTCTTGTTTTTGTTAGGTTTGTCAAAGATCAGATGGTTGTAGATGTGTGGTGTTATTTCTGAGGCCTCTGTTCTGTTCCATTGGTTTGTATCTCTGTTTTGGTACCAGTACCATGCTGTTTTGGTTACTGTAGCCTTGTAGTATAGTTTGAAGTCAGGTAATGTGATGCCTCCAGCTTTGTTCTTTTTGTTTAGGCCTTTCTTGGCATTGTGGGCTCTTTTTTTTGTTCCATAATAACTTTAAAGTAGCTTTTTTCCAATTCTGTGAAGAAAGTCATTGGTAGCTTGATGGGAATGGCATTGAATCTATAAATTACCTTGGGCAGTATGGCCATTTTCATGATATTGAGTCTTCCTGTCCATGAGCATGCAATGTTCTTCCATTTGTTTGTGTCCTCTTTTATTTTGTTGAGCAGTGGTTTGCAGTTCTTCTTGAAGAGGTCCTTCATGTCCCTTGTAAGTTGGACTCCTAAGTATTTTATTCTCTTTGTAGCAATTGTGAATGGGAGTTCACTCATGATTTGGCTCTCTGTTTGTCTGTTATTGCTGTATAGGAATGCTTGTGACTTTTGCACATTGATTTTGTATCCTGAGACTTTGTTGAAGTTGCTTATCAGCTTAAGGAGATTTTGGGCTGAGACAGTGGGGTTTTCTAAATACACAATCATGTCATCTGCAAACAGGGACAATTTGACTTTCCCTTTTCCTAATTGAATATGCTTTATTTCTTTCTCCTGCCTGATTGCTCTGGCCAGAACTTCCAACACTATGTTGAATAGGAGTGGTGACAGAGGGCATCTCTTTCTTGTGCCAGTTTTCAAAGGAAATACTTCCAGTTTTTGCCCATTCAGTATGATATTGGCTGTGAGTTTGTCATAAATAACTCTTATTATTTTGAGATACGTTACATCAATGCCTAGTTCATTGAGAGTTTTCAGCATGAAGGAGTGTTGAATTTTGTTGAAGGCCTGTGCTACATCTATGGAGATAATCATGTAGTTTTTGTCATTGGTTCTGTTTATGTGATGGATTATGTTTGTTGATTTGCGTATGTTGAACCAGCCTTGCATCCCAGGGATGAAACTGACTTGATCGTGGTGGATGAGCTTTTTGATGTACTGCTGGATTTGGTTTGCCAGTATTTTATTGAGGATTTTTGCATTGATGTTCATCAGGGATATTGGTCTAAAATTCTCTTTTTTCGTTGTGTCTCTGCCAGGCTTTGGGATCAGGATGATGCTGGCCTCATAAAATGATGATTGGAATAGTTTCAGAAGGAATGGTACCAGCTCCTCTCTGTACCTCTGGTAGAACTTGGCTGTGAATCCGTCCGGTCCTGGACTTTTTTTGGTTGTTAGGCTATTAATTATTGCATCAATTTCAGAGCCTGTTATTGGTCTATTCAGGAGCTCAGCTTCTTCCTGGTTTAGTCTCAGGAGGGTGTATGTGTCCGGGAATTTATCCATTTCTTCTAGATTTTCTAGTTTATTTGTGTAGAGGTGTTTATAGTATTCTCTGATGGTAGTTTGTATTTCTGTGGGATCGGTGGTGATATCCCCTTTATCACTTTTTATTGTGTCTATTTGATTCTTCTCTCTTTTCTTCTTTATTAATCTTGCTAGTGGTCTATCAATTCTGTTGATCTTTTTAAAAAACTAGCTCTTGGATTCATTGATTTTTTTGAAGGGTTTTTCATGTCTCTATCTCCTTCAGTTCTGCTCTGATCTTAGCTATTTCTTGCCTTCTGCTAGCTTTTTAATTTGTTTGCTCTTGCTTTTCCAGTTCTTTTAATTGTGATGTTAGGGTGTTGATTTTAGATCTTTCCTGCTTTCTCTTGTGGCATTTAGTGCTATAAATTTCCCTCTACACACTGCTTTAAATGTGTCCCAGAGATTCTGGTACATTGCATCTTTGTTCTCATTGGTCTCAAAGAACATTTTTATTTCTGCCCTCATTTCATTATTTACCCAGTAGTCATTCAGGAGCAGGTTGTTCAGTTTCCATGTAGTTGTATGGTTTTGAGTGAGTTTCTTAATCCTGAGTTCTAATTTGATTTCACTGTGGTCTGAGAGACAGTTTGTTGTGATTTCTGTTCTTTTACATTTGCTGAGGAGTGCTTTACTTCCAACTATGTGGTCAATTTTGGAATAAGTGTGATGTGGTTGTGAGAAGAATGTATATTCTGTTGATTTGGGGTGGAGAGTTCTATAGATGTCTATTAGGTCCACGTGGTGCAGAGCTGAGTTCAAGTCCTGGATATCCTTGTTAACCTTCTGTCTCACTGATCTGTCTAATATTGACAGTGAGGTGTTAAAGTCTCCCATTATTATTGTGTGGGAGTCTAAGTCTCTTTGTAGGTCTCTAAGGGCTTGCTTTATAAATCTGGGTGCTCCTGTATTGGGTGCATACATACTTAGGTTAGTTAGCTCTTCTTGTTGAATTGATCCCTTTACCATTATATAGTGGCCTTCTTTGTCTCTTTTGATCTTTCTTGGTTTAAAGTCTGTTTTATCAGAGACTTGGATTGCAACTCCTGGTTTTTTTTGTTGCTTTCCGTTTGCTTGGTAGATCTTCCTCCATCCCTTTATTTTTAGCCTATGTGTGTCTTTGCCTGTGAGATGGGTCTCCTGAATACAGCTCACAGGTGGGTCTTGACTCTTTATTCAATTTGCCAGTATGTGTCTTTTAATTGGGGCGTTCAGCCCAACTACATTTAAGGTTAATATTGTTATGTTTGAATTCGATCCTGTCATTGTGATGTTAGCTGATTATTTTCCCCATTAATTGATGCAGTTTCTTCATAGCGTGGATGGTCTTTACCATTTGGCATATTTTTGCTGTGGCTGGTACTGGTTGTTCCTTTGCATGTTTAGTGCTTCCTTCAAGATGTCTTGTAAGGCAGGCCTGGTGGTGACAAAATCTCTCAACATTTGCTCGTCTGTAAAGGATTTTATTTCTCCTTCACTTACGAAACTTAGTTTGGCTGGATATGAGATTCTGGATTGAAAATTCTTTTCTTAAAGAATGTTGAATATTGGTGAGATAGAATCTCACTCTATCACTCAAGCTGGAGTGCAGTGGTGAGATTTTGGCTCCACCTTCCTCATTCAGGTGATTCTTCTGTCTCAGCCTCCCGAGTAGCTGGGATTACAGATGCGTGCCACCATGCCCAGCTAATTTTTGTATTTTTAGTAGAGATGGGGTTTCACTATGTTGGCCAGGCTGGTCTCAAACTCCTGACCTCAAGTGATCCTCCTGCTTTGGTCTTCCAATGTGTTGGGGTTACAGGCGTGAGCCACCACACCTGGCCATCTATATCTTTTAGTAGTTTGGTATCTTACTTTTTTAATTGCTAGATGATATTTCATTGTATAAATGCACCACAGTTTGCTTTTCCATTCACCTATTAAAGGACAGGTTGGCTGCTTTCAGTTTTTGGTGATTATGAATAAAGCTGTTACAAACATTCCTGTGCAAATTTTTGTGGGGAGATAAGTTTCAGCTCATTTGGACAAATATCTAGGAGCACAATTGCTGGATCCCATGATAAAAGACTGTTCTGTTTTGTAAGAAACTGTCAAACTGCCTTCCGAAGTGGCTATACCATTTTGCATTCCCACTGGCAATGAAGAGGAGTTTCTGTTACTCTACAGCCTTGCCAGCTGTTGGTATTGTCAGATTTTTTTGGTGTGGCTGCTCTAATAGTTGTGTAGTATCTAATAGTTATATAGTATATAATAGTTGTGTAGTAGTTTTACTTTTCTTTTTTCTTTTTTTGAGACAGGGTCTCGCTCTGTCACCCAGGCTGGAGTGCAGTGGTGCGATCTCGGCTCACTGCAACCTCTGCCTCTCGGGTTCAAGAGATTCTCCTGCCTCAGCCTCAAGAGTAGCTGGGATTACAGGCACGTGCCTCCACACCCAGCTAATTTTTGTATTTTTAGTAGAGACGGGGTTTCCGCATGTTGGCCAGGCTGGTCTCGAACTCAACCTCAGGTGATCCACCCGCCTTGGCATCCCAAAGTTCTGGGATTACAGGCGTGAGCCACTGTGCCTGGCCCCACTAGTATTTCATTATTTTCAGTTGCAATTCTCTAATGACAAATGATGTTAAACACCTTTTTGTATCCTTCTGTGCCATATATATCTTCTTTATTGAGGTGTCTTTTCAGATCTCTTGCCCCTTTTTTATTCTGTTGTTTTTCAATTATCGAGTTTTAAGAATTCTTTCAGATGTTAAATTCGAGTCTTTTGTCAGATATGTGTTCTCCAAATATTTTCTTCCAGCCTGTGGCTTGTCTTTTCATTCTCTTAATGGTGTCTTTCACATAGCAGAAGTTTTAACTTTTAGTAAAGTTCAGCTTACCAATTTTTTCTTTCATGGACAGTGCTATTGGTATTGTATTTTAAAACTCATTACCAAACCCAAGGACGTGTAGATTTTCTCCTTCATTGTCTTGAAGAAGTTTTCATGGTTTTGCACTTTAGGTTCAGGCCTATGATCCATTGTGAATTGACTTTTTTTTTTTTTTTTTCTTTTTTGAGACAGGGTTTCACTCTGTCGCCCAGGCTGGACTGCAGTGGTGCAATCTTGGCTCACTGCAACTTCTGCCTCCCGGGTTCAGGCAATTCTCCTGTATCAGCTTCCCAAGTAGCTGGGATTACAGGTGTGCACCACCAGGCCTGGCCAATTTTTGTATTTTTTGGTAGAGACAGGATGTTGGCCAGGCTGGTCTCAAACTCCTGACCTCAAGTGATCTGCCTGCCTTGGCCTCCTAAAGTGTTGGGATTACAGGCATGAGCCACTGCACCTGGCCCATTCTGAATTAATTTTTATGTAAGGTATAAGGTCTTTCTCTAGGCTACTGTCTTTGCATCATGCAATTGTTCCAGCCTCATTTGTTGACAAGCCAGCATCAATTTCTTTATTAGCAAAATATTTCAGTCTAGTTTTTGGAACCAGAGAAGGTGGGGGCATGCATTGAGAACTCTAGCCCCAATCCATGAGGTTTTTGAATAACTTCCACGTATTATTTTCTTTTTACCCATTTTCCTGCCAAATCAGATGTTGTCTGCTGCCTTCTAAAGAGAGTTATGAATCCGCTGTTATTCCAGTAGCCCAGGCGAGGAAATGCTGTGGGAGGGAGGGATATAGACAGCAAAGTCCCTTCAGGAGGGGAATTTTCTGGAGGAAGGGGCTGTGATTGCGAAGCCTCTGCTTTAGCCTTGATGATAGAAAACCCTTAATATATGAGAAAAGCTTACTAACATACTTTTAAGACTAAATTCACCTTTTAAGAAAAACAGAATCTTGCAACACACATCCCCACCCCACACACTCCCTTTCTCCCAAGTCCTGGCATTTCCTAAGAGCACCATCAACATCCCTCACCAGACCCTTGGGGATCCAGGTAGGGATCCCCTCCTGACAGGGTGGGGGAGGGGGGCACTGATTTTTATAACTGCGATGTATGTTGCAACATTAAACAGGAGAATATATGAAACCATCTACATATTTCATGATTCGATTTTATTCTGAGACTGTGTGAAAATCACTTTTTAAAATGAAGATGAATCGAAAGTAAAGAAGCGCGCCATCTTGTGGGGATATCTACGACGACCACAACCATCTCAGATCTTGGCGGTCCATCAATCTCCCAGAACCCCTTACACATTTCTATGCCATATATTAGCTGAAAACCTTAGGGCAGCTGATCAAAGACCTTTCTTCAGTTTTCTTTTTTTTTTTTCTTTTTCTTTTTTTTTACTTACGATGAATAATTCGATGGGCTTTTATTTTCATAATATATTTCATAAATGACTAAAAGCTACTTCCTAATAATCTATAAAATCGGTCATTGAGATGTGCTAAAATTGGCATTTATAATAAAAATGCACATTATTAGTTTCTTTCCATACTCTATTTTGTATAAGACTCCTGAGTGACAAGTCCATGGTATATAAACAAACAAGAAAATTTTTTTCTTGTTTTCTTTTTTCTTATATACAAGAAAGTACATAAACAAACAAACAGAAATTTCCAGAGAGGATGCTTTATATTATCTGGTTTTCAAATGCAGCTAGTCTTATCTTAAAGAATCTTAAAGAATATGGTCATCATTTATTTATCATTATGAGGAAAGAGCCAGGATGGACCAATCAGTAGCAGGACAGAAGTTTTAGGCAAAGTGTAGGGTCAATTGAGGCAAATTGGGAACTTCAGGCTAGTGTGAGGAATTGGATGCTAGAAAACTCTTTGGCAAGATGGAGTCAAGGAGGGTGGGCCACGTTAACTACAGCTGAGACACTCCCTTCCCATCCCAACTTTGCTGCTTTCTACCAGGAGACCTTGGGTAGGTCCCTATCCCTCATTGTGATTTCTTTTCTTTCTTTCTCTTTTCTTTTCTTCTCTCTCTCTCTCCTTCCTCCCTCCCTCCCTCTCTCTCCCCTCCCTCCTTCCCTCCCTTCCTCCCTTCCTTTCTTCTTTCCTTCTTTCTCTCACTGTCACTTAGGCTGGAGTGCAATGGTGTGATCTCGGCTCACTGCAACCAGGTCCAACCAACTGTTCTGCCTTCACCTGGGATTACAGGCACCAACTACCACGCCCGGCTAATTTCGTATTTTTAGTAGAGTTGGGGTTTCACCATGTTGGCCAGGCTTGTCTTGAACTCCTGGCCTCAAGTGATCTGCTCACCTCGACCTCCCAAAGTGCTGGGATTACAGGCATAAGCCACGGCGCCCAGCCTCTTTGTTTGCTTTCTAATCTGTAAAATGAAAAGTTTGAAATCTATAATGCGCAGAGTCCCTTCAAGACCTAAAACTTTGAGGTATCAAAGAGAAACCCTAATTTGTCAATCATTTTTAACACAGATTTTCACGAAGATCCTTATCTTTGTTGAGGCTTCTAAGTAGATTATGTTGAAGCCATAAAAATGACATGTATTTTACAGTTGACAAATTATGGAAATATTTGAATATAATAACTCCCTTTAATATTTTCCCCTCACTTTGAATTCCCTATTGGAGTAGGTATCAGAGAAAAGCCATACTCACTTCCATCCACGAACTGAGGCCTCTGGGACCCTTGCTGCACTGGGGATATACCTTCTCCTTGCAGATGGGTGCACTCGACATCACAGGGGCAGTGATGAATGACACGATCCACCCAGCCTGCAGCCGCTACATCTCATGCTGTTGGCATCTGACGGTGGTGCTCATGCCAGGGAAAAAACTGTCCCTCCCATGACCAGTTGAAGGACACGTGGGGAGAGGTGCCACCTCATGAGGAACACTTTCTCTGTTCCCAAAGCGGTAAGGAGCATTGCCTTGCATTTGTGCCTCATTTTTGTGTACTTTAAGAGTTCTCGTATATTTAAGAGCTCTCATGAATTCCTGTTTGCTTGAGCGAGTGCATTTTAAGGTGTTTCTGGAGAATAGGAGAGGATACAAAATCCAAGAAGATACCAAACTTTCAATTCTGAATTGCAACGTGTGTCAAAATTGCGCTGCTGTGGGTTTGTGAAACGTGTCCTTTAAAAAAATGTGACTCTACAGTTGTATTGATGACATTTGACCACAAGAGGTCGCTCCAACAAAGCACCTCACAGCTCAAAAAAATCTACATCTCCTTTTCAAACATTTACATGCTGCAATTTCTGTCTGGTCTTAAGAGATAAAGCTTAATGTCACAAATATTGTTTCAAACTTTATGAAAATAATTTTTCCTTTTTTTTTTAAATCTTTTTTTTTAAAAAAAAAGAAGGTTGGGAGCTACAGCAGTGAATCCCGAGCTCAAGGTAAACTGTTTTGATTAGCTGGAGGTGCTTTATAATTTCTCCATCAGTTTTCCAAAAAGGGACAAGGACTTTGAGAAGCTTTTCTTCCTTTAACCACCAAACAAAACAACACAAACTCAGAACGCTTTAAGAACATTTTGATTTCCAAGCTAGAGCTTTTATGGATCATTTTCCTGAGAGTTCTAAGTCTAGAAATGTGATAAAAGCCCCATTTTTCAGTCTAGACACGGCCATCAGAGAAAATGCTCCATTACCTCTTCTAAGATACAGATGTTTGAAAAAGAAAGTGGGCAAGAAGCTATGTGATGGTCTCTGAAGTAAACTAAAACCCTGGTCCGCATTTTGCTAGTAGTCAGATAAAACTTGAGGGCTTAATTGCCAAAAATGAACACCCTTTCCATTTAACCAATCTTTACTGATAATAAAATAGTTAGAATAATTTATGTGTGTCTGTGCTGTTATTAACGTGGCTTTGCTTAAAGGAGATTCAGCTGGTTATTCATGGACATTAAGAGGGTCTCCCCTCCCGCTTTCTGAGATGACATGTTTATACCCAGGCAGCACTTCTAAATTTTTAATAGAGAGGAAGAGATTCCATTTAATTAGGTAGAGTGACTTGTTTATATGCAGGTTATACATTTACGAGTTCTAATGAAGAACGGAAAATACCCATTGAGCAGCCTTTGAAGTTTCGCTTGTTTAAAGATAATTGTAAACCCAGCTCAATGGAAACAGCATCTCAGTCAATCAAGTGATTTGAGCATAGAGTAGAGGGAGTTAAATCCAGGTTAAATAATTGCACAAATCACATGTCGATCAATGTTCAAAAGATTTTTTTTTCTCTCAAATCAAAGCTCTTCCATCTTACATTTGGTTGGAATATTGAAACTGGGTTATAGAAAAAATATGTTAAGGATGTAACAAGATTTTAAAATGTTAAGGACGTAACAAGATTTTTTTTTTACTTAAAAATTCTCCACCATTTATATAAAATCCTTTCTCTTGTTTCCTTTTGATTTTTACTTCATATATTCTATATAGTTTATTTTGTTTGTGAATTAGGTAACATAAACGTGTCACTGTCACAAAAGCATTTTTCTACATTCATAAATCCTTTCTGGAAACGAGAAATCATTTTTTTCTTAAACTCTGACCTAAGGTAAAAATTCCAAATATTTGCGTGCCTTGGATGGTGTTGCAAAAAGGCCACCTAAACTAATGAGGTTTCTTGAATTGGTGTACAGAAATGAATTACAAAGCTTAAGAAGTTGAAGAGATTTCTCGTGATTTTAAAAGCAATATTAATGATCGTATGGAATGAGAAATTGAGCTTTGTGTTATTACTATAGGATTAGTTTTTAGTTCCTGAAAGCTGGTCTATTTATAGGTATATAGGATGGAATTAAACTCTGAAAAGGTTAATTTAAAAAAAATGTTCTGTAGAAGGTCTATTTCCTATCACCTTTTATAAGTTTCCCTTTGAATTGTAGTTGCAATATGCATTTGGAGTGAGTCCAGGAAGCTTGAATAATAATGTAATCCCCGGGGGAGCCGCTCTTAGGAGAGCGGGTAGGATAAATGAAATGCTACATACAGATTCCTGACAATATATTCATCTTGATATTATCACAGCTGATGGATTGTAGCAAGGCTATTCCTAGGGCTTCGCTTTGCCATCTTCAGTGTCGTTATCGTTTCAGTGCGGAAAACAAAAACCCCACCACAGAAAAGAAATAAAGCATCTTTAATGGAAAAGTAGCACCTTAAAAATATTTGTTGAAAGAAAAATATGTGTTTTGCTGCAAGGAGAATAGAGAGTAGGGAATAAAAGACTAAAGAAGAGAGAAAAAGAAAGCAGTGTCCTTTGCTGAGCTCGCTGGCCACATGTAAGGCTCTCGAACATTTTAACAGTTGCACATCTATTTTCTTTTTCTTCTGTGTGCTTGTCTGATTTATTTTCATAAGAGAACTCTGTTCCTCTTGTGCAGAGCCAGCACAATGTCGCTGCGATCTCGGATGATGTGGTTTTAAGATCAAACAAGACTTAATAAGGTGGGATTTGTTTTCCTATTGACCTTCTTATTGCTTGGGTCCCCCTGACAAGCTTCGAAGTGAGGGGGAGGAATTAGGGTAGCAGCTCTTCAGAGAAACGCATCCTGGCTGGGGCTCCACCTTGGGTCCCCCTGACAAGCTTCGAAGTGAGGGGGAGGAATTAGGGTAGCAGCTCTTCAGAGAAACGCATCCTGGCTGGGGCTCCACCTTGAAATGGGAGTGCAAGAGATTGCAAATGGCTCCAAACGAGGGGGCACACACAGGCTTGCAGAACGGAAGGGGGTTCTTCCATTGCAGAAAGGAAGGGGGGTACCCAGCAGGATAAACATTAAAAGTGGAAGACACTGCTCGTGGATTTATTTTTATTTTATTTTAGGTTCTGACAGATTAGCCAATGTCCTTGATTGCAGTTGGAGTTGATCAGAATGACGAGTTCTGGCCTAATTTAAGAAACAAAACCTCCTAACTTTGAAGGGACTGCTGGAGAGCAGGGCAGGGCATCATCCATCTAAGAGAAAAGCAAAGGAGTTTGGTCCTTTTTTAAAAATAAAAGTTTCCTTAGGAGTCAAAATGGACTGAATTTGAAGGAAACTAAAGTGAGAAAAAGAGTTTTGTGAACAAATGAAACTCTCTTCCAGTAAAAGGAAAGAAGGAGGAGAAAAATATTTGAAGGTGGGGAGAATGCATTGTTACTAAAAATAAATAATTCCAGCCCAGTCTTGCAAAAATAGAGAATTGAATCCAACAGCCACTCACAGTTTTATCTGATAATGTAACTGAACTAGAGAGCATTTACAGTGTGTCTTCTATCGGATTGAATAATACACATTTGATGTTCTTACAGAACTAGCATGGCAGCATTTGCACACCATTGGTAAACAAGAAAAGATGTCTATAGATTCCCCATTATTTTAGACGGCCACTGGAGTCAGCTCAGGCGTTCAGGGTGATAATGTCCTTCTGCCCACCTTTTAGTGTTGCAGAAAAGCATGCGGGAGAAACGAACAGAAGGGAGTAGCCAGGACAAGTCAAATTCTGTGGAGGACGCTGAAACTCCCTGTGCCGAGAGCAGACTTCCGCAGGTTCTTTGGCAAGGTATTTAGAGATGCAATATTTCTGTCAATTCTCCTCCCTTATTTCACTCTTTGTTCCCTTAATGGGTGAATTAGCCCTAGGTTCTTGTTAAATCTATTCCTTTTGGGAAGAGGAAATGATGTACATCGTTATAATCATGCACTACCAGGAGAAATGTCAGTTGGAGCAGACTGTTCTGTTTCAGGGGTGTTTTTTCCCTTGAGATGTGGCTGCTTGAATGCCGGCTTCTTGGTTGGCCTCACACTTTCTTTCCTCATCGTGGACCTGCAGGCAGTTCTGTGGGATGTAGGGAAGAAGGTATTCACAATTGTCCTAGTGAAAAGAAATTCAGGATGTACCTAGTTATATTTGTGCAACGGATAGCTGTTGGAGATAAGGAACTTAGGCTAGGCGCAGTGGCTCACTCCTGTAATCTCAGCACTTTGGGATGCCGAAGCAGGTGGATCACCTGAGGTCAGGAGTTCAACACCAGCCTGACCAACATGGAGAAACCCCATCTCTACTAAAAAATACAAAAATTAGCCGGGCATGGTGGCCGGTGCCTGTAATCCCAGCTACTCCGGGGGCTGAGGTGGGAGAATTTCTTGAACCCAGGGGTGGAAGTTGCAGTGAGCCAAGATCGTGCCATTGCACTCCAGCCTGGGTGACAGAGTGAGACTCCGCCTCGGGGGCGGAGGGTGGGGTGGAAAAAGAAGGCATTTAAAGACAGAATACTCCAAGCTTTTCATTTCACAGATGGGTAAACAGAGGCCCTTTGCAGTTCAGTGAATTGCTCAAGCTCCTCAAAGTGTAGCACTTGGACCAGCAGCATTGGTGTTCCCTGGCGCCTGTTAGAAATGCAGCAACTCAGTTTCTAACCCAGACCTAATGAGTCAATCTGCAATTACAAGATCCTCAAGGCATGGTAGAGTCTGAGAAGCACTGATGCCCCCACACCAAAACTAGAATTATGGCACAGCTCAAAACTGCCTAATTTCAGCAAGTGTCATTACTTCTAAAAAAGATGCTGCCATAAACGAAATTTTTAGCTACAGTAGGCCCATTGAAATGTAAAAATACCAAATGCAAAGAGGAAAAAGAGTGCTCCTATGCAGTGAGGGTGATGATATGGGGAAATGGTGGTGTTTAATGGTACAACCTTTCTGGAGGGCAATTTGGTAATAGATATCAAAGTCTTAAAGATGCACACCCTTTGATCCAACAATTCCACGTCTAGGAAATTATTCTGGAAAAACAATTGGACTAGGCTGAAGAGCTTTGTGAATAGAATATTGTAATGTTTATGATAGCCAAAAGATTGAAAGCAGTCTAAATATCCAATAGTAGAGAGTAGCTAAAGGAATTCTGGTACCAATAGTAGAATACTGTGCAATCATTTAAAATGGTAAATTGGCCAGGTGCAGTGACTCACACCTGTAATCCCAGCCAGGTGCAGTGACTCATGCCAGTGCTGTTGGTGTAGATGTTAAATTGGTGGACTTGCTGAGTGGATGATCAGTGGAGCCTTCTATCTGCCATCTCGCTCTGCCCCAAGTCTTCCAGCACTTTTGGAAGACAAGGCAGGAGGATCGCTTGAGGCCAGGAGTTCAAGACCAGTCCGGGCAGCATAGTGAGACTCTGTTTCTAAAAAAGAAAAGAAAACTTAAAATTAGCTGGGCATGGTGGCTCGTGCCTGTAGTCCCACCTATTCTGGAGGCTGACATGGGAGGATTGCTTGAGTCCAGGAGGTTGAGACAACTGTGAGCTATGACTATATTGGTGCACTGTAGCGTGGGTAGCAGGGCAACAGAGAGAGACCCTTTCCACACCACTTTCCCCACACAGATAAATTATTTTTTAAAATTTTTATATATTAAGAGGGTACAAGTGTGGATTTCTTACATGCATATGTTACATAGTAATAAAGTCTGGGCTTTTACTGTACCCATCACCCAGATGGTGAGTGTTGTACCCAAGAGGTAATTTTCAACCGTTCCCCCGCTTCTACCCTCCCGCCTTTTGTAATCTCCAATGTCTCCTATTCCACTCTGTATGTCCATGTGTACCCGCCGTTAGCTCTCACTTATAAGTAAGACCCTGGTGTTTGACTTTCTGTTTCTGAGTTACCTCACCTAGGATAATGGGTGGGGACACAGACAAACCATATCAACTGATAAGTGAAAAACTCATATTATCAGACCAAGGATAAAATGGTCTTATATCTTGTTTAGAAATAGATGTATATTTAAAGGTACAGAAGGCCATGCAGCTAAGTGTTAACAGTAGCTATTTAGAATGTAAATTAAATAATATATGTAAGAATATAGATATTTTTCTTTTTGCTTATCTTCATTTTATGGTTCTATTACAACTGATGTATTAATTAGCTAATTAAAGGAGATAAAATGTTATTATTGATGAATCATATTTTTTCTTTAAGTTCTGAGTATTTTACTTTCCAAATTCCTAAAAGGAAAAACATTTTAACATTTCGTGTATAACTTTGTCATTATACTACGTTATCATTATCTATTCAGTGCCTTCCTCTCCCAAGATGGCCAACACCTTAACGACAAAGACCGTCTTAGGCATCTTTATATCTAGGGTTTAGCCTGGAGCTTGACACACAACATGCACTTCATACTGTTTTTTTTTTTTTTTTTTTTTTTTTTGAGACAGAGTCTCTCTCTGTCGCACACGCTGGAATGCAGTCATGCGATCTCCACTCACTGCAAGCTCCACCTCCCGGGTTCACGCCATTCTCCTGCCTCAGCCTCCCAAGTAGCTGGGACTACAGGCGCCCACCACCACGCCCCACTAATTTTTTGTATTTTTAGTAGAGACGCGGTTTCACGGTGTTAGCCAGGATGGTCTCTATCTCCTGACCTCGTGATCCACCCATCTCGGCCTCCCAAAGTGCTGGCATTACAGGCGTGAGCCACCGCGCCCGGCCCATAAATGTTTTAAATGAATGAATGAAAGAGTTTTGGATGACTTGTCTTTTTTCCTTCGTATGACTAGCCTGTGGAATTAAACTCCTAGGCACACAGAAATGGATTGCAAAGTCCTAATTGAGCTATTGGTTTAGCTACAATTTCTAGTCTAGTAATAAATAACCCTATCAGATGTGGGTCAGCGTAGAATGAGTTGAGAGGTCAGGGCATAGAGGCCCCTAAAGGCTCAGAGGAAATATGCTTCCCATGGGCTGAGCACTACCTGTGCAGTAGGGCTGACTTCTCTAGGTGGCCCTAGGGGAGAGAAGTCAGCCGGGCTGGAACAGGTAGTGGTCAGCGCATGGGAAGCACAGGAGAGGTCTGTTCTTCTACCCCAGTTCGTGGACAGTGGAAACTGGCTTTCCAGGTCTCAGTTTGTTTGTGTTTGTGTAGTTGTAATTTTGGATCTTATCTCATCGGGAGGCAGGGTTTTGAAAGGCTTGCACTGATGCTAACTAGAGCTTGCCGTTTCGGTTTCTGCTGAGAAGCACTGGCATGCATTCTGTCACCTCATCCTCACTGCTTCCTAATGAGGTGGCTGCCTACTTCATAGACCAGGAGACTGAAACAGGTAAAGCTACCTGCCCCAAGTTCAGACACGATGCAGTGGAGCTGGGATCCAGATGCAGACCCCTGGACCCCAATCCTGGCCCTTCCACCATGTGCTAGAGAAGTTAAGGTGATGGTCTGAGGGTTTCCTTCCAGCTCCACCCTCTGCGGTGTGACTCTGCCAGTCAACACGTCCCTGGGCCTTTCTGAATCTTCCCAGTTCTCTTCTCAAATAGGGCCTATTAAAAAATGGGCCTAGGCGGACACGATGGCTCACGCCTGTAATCCAAAGCACTTTGGGCCGAGGCAGACAGATCGAGGTCAGGGAAGTCGAGACCATCCTGGCTAAAGCAGTGAAACCTCTACTAAAAATACAAAAAAAAAACTAGCCCGAGGCGTGGTGCAGGCGAGCCTGTAGTCCCAGCTACTCGGGAGGCTGAGGCAGGAGAATGGTGTGAACCCGGGAGGCAGAGCTTGCAGTGAGTGGAGATCACACCACTGCACTCCAGCCTGGGCGACAGAGAGAGACTCTGTCGCGGAAAAAAAAAAAAAAAAAAAATAGGCCTTCCACATTCTGTGATCGTGTATTTTCTTTCCTGCTTTTGATTTTAAGTGAAGTCACCAGAAAACCTATCTTATCACTTAAAAAACATGTGAAGGGAATACAAAATATTTTCAACAAAGTCGCGTATGATCTAGAAATAGTCATAAGGTTCAAGCAAGTGATTTGCAAACTCAGAGGTAAACCCTAGCTTTAATTTGGGATTTATTCATAAAGTTCTGAAAAATTCATGAAAGTTTCATTGAATATATCTATCTGACCACAGGCTTGTTTCTTGGGATACCCCAGTTTCTGTATTTGAAAATGTTAACAGTATAAAAAATGTAAGTTTTAATCTACAAATTTGTGGAAAACATTTCTGGTGTTGAGTGATACAGTAATGAAATATGAATATTTATTTGCATATCTTTTTGGCTATTTTCCATTTGGAATTTGTGTAGTAATATAGAAGGATCTTGAAAAGCAATGGAGGAAGAGTCATGATTTGGTCCAAATTACTATCCAAGAGGTTTCTCTTTCTTTCTCCCTCCCCTCTCTTCCCCTCCCCTCCCCTCCCCTCCCCTCCCCTCCCCCCCCCTCCCCTCCCTTCCCCTCCCCTCCCCTCCTTTACCCTCTCCTCCCCTCCCCTCCTTTCCTTCCTTCTTTCCAGACGGGGCCTTGCTCTGTCACCCAGGCTGGACTGCAGTGGGATGATCATAGCTCACTGCAGCCTCAAATTCCTGGGCTCAAGGGATCCTCCCACTTCAACCTCCCTAATACCCAAGAGATTTCAAAATCAAAACGATATGAAACTACTCTGAGTTTTTAGTGCCCGTCACCGAAACGGGTTATGTCTTCATTGTAAGAATTTGTAACTTACATTTATTTGTGTGATTATTTGGTTGATGTCTGTCTTTGCCACTAGCACTTGAACTTCAGGAGAAGGGGAGAGCCATATCTGTTTTGCTTGTCATTATAGTTCTAATACCCAGCACATAATAGCACATACCATAATAACAGCAACAACAATAATAACGCACAAGGAATAACTAATACTCGCTGGGCTTTTGCTGTGTGCCAGGTATTGTTCTAGGTGCTTTATGTTTACCAACTTGTTTAATTAACCTTGATTTAATGTAACCTCCTGACAAATATTCATTGAATGACTTTCATATAAATAAAAAATAAATTTTGCATGTATACATCTGGTACCCATTTAGTGCTGTGAGGGTTCGGGAGGCTGTTTATTGTAATAAAAGCTGAAAGACATTAAACTCAGTGATTCCACAAAGTATAGTTTTCTTGTGTGCTCCCAACAAATAAATGTTTCACTTTTTTACATTCTTTTTTATTTGTGGACTCCTAAAACAGATTTCAAGAAAAGAGAGACAGGGCTAGAGACTCCCTAACTACTTAAAGAAATAGAACAGCATTGCCATCTTTTTTTTTTTTTTGAGACGGAGTCTCGCTCTGTCGCCCAGGTTGGAGTGCAGTGGCGCCATCTCGGCTCACTGCAAGTTCTGCCTCCCGGGTTCACACCATTCTCTCGCCTCAGCCTCCGGAGTAGCTGGGACTACAGGCGCCCGCCACCACGTCCCTGCTAATTTTTGGTATTTTTAGTAGAGACGGGGTTTCACCGTGTTAGCCAGGATGGTCTGGATCTCCTGACCTTGTGATCCGCCCGCCTTGGCCTCCCAAAGTGCTGGGATTACAAGCGTGAGCCACTGTGCCCGGCCGGCATTGCCATTTTAAAATTGGGTAGTAATTTTACTCAAGAAATGTTTGATTAGCAGCTTTCAACTTTAATGGTGGGAGGTTGTCTTTCAAGAAAGTTTTAAGCTGACATCTATGTTGCTGCTGCAGTAACCTACACTTAATTTATTGTCATTTAGTGCAAAAATTGATGAGAACATAACCTTTGTAAGGTTTTTATGTTTTATTACCTATAAAAGATAAAATATGGGGTAAAAGGAAGTAAAATAGTGTTTTGTGAGGTCAGTGGATGGATTTATGTTTTAACTAACCGATAGGATAATCAGAGGGTCATAAAGATCAGAGTATCTGCCTCCTATCTCTTCTCTTTTTATGTGTGCATTCAACAAGCTTCTCTTTGTGGCTGTCAGACCCATGGGAGCTCACCCAAACACCAGGCCCCCTTTGTCCGAGGGTATTAACTCAGCTGTTTAGATCAAGAATACCAGGAGGCTTCTGTTGCACACATTAAGCAATTGGGATAAGTCTAAATGAATCAGATACTTGACATGTGCAAATGGGATGTGTGTTCACAAGGGACTCTGGGGTTACATTGTGTCTTGAATGGACAGGCAAAAACAAAGTGTGTGAGTTACATTGAATTTTGCAGGAAACACACAAAGAGACCCTGGTCTTTGGGAATTGCCAGTGACTGCGTTGTGGAGGATGATGTCGGGAAGGCCCAGCCTTGCCAATTTCCCCTGAACACACCCTTCATAGCATTAAAAAAAAAAAAAAAAAAAAAGGAAAGAAAAGATAATAAATTTCAAAGTGATTAGATCTGATAACCTAGGCCTGTGGTTCTCAAACCTTAGCACGCAGAGGAGGCCCCTTGCAGCACTGGTTAAAACCCAGATTGCTGGGCCCACTTCCAGGGTTTCTGATTCAGCAGGTCTTGGGTGGGGCTTGAAAGTTTGTAATATGGTTTGGCTGTGTCCCCAGTGAAATCTCAACTTGAATCGTATCTCCCAGAATTCTCATGTGTTATGGGAGGGACCTAGGAGGAGGTAATTGAATCATGGGGCCAGTCTTTCCCATGCTATTCTTGTGATAGCGAATAAGTCTCATGAGATCTGATGGGTTTGTTAAGGGTTTCTGCTTTTGCTTGTTCCTCATTTTTGCTTGCTACCGCCATATAAGACGTTCCTTTCATCTCCTGCCATGATTCCGAGGCCTCTCCAGCCATGTGGAACTGTACGTCCAATTAAACCTCTTTTTGTTACCAGTTTTGGGTCTGTCTTTATTAGCAGTGTGAAAACAAACTAATACAGTTTGCATTGTTTTAAGACAGGGTCTTGCTCTGTCATCCAGGCTGGAGTGCAATGGTGCGATCATGTCTCACTGCAACCTAGAGCTCCTGAGCTCAAGTGAGCTCTCCTGCTTCAGCCTCCCAAGCAGCTAGGACTACAGGCACGCACCACCAGGCCTGACTAAGTTTTCTGTATTTTTTGTAGAGATGAGGTCTCACTCTTGCCCAGGCTGGTTTCAAACTCCTGGCCTCAAGTGATCCTCCTGCTTGGCCTCCCAAAGTGCTGGGGTTACAGGCATGAACCACGTTGCCTGGCCACAAGTTTGCATTTCTAACAAGCTCCCAGTTGATGCTGTACTGCTGGTCTAGAGTCTGTGCTTTGAGGACCTCTGCTCTAGGTACTCATTTATCCACATCATAGGTGGGTGAATGTGCCCCAGGGTGATGCAGGAGTCCTGGAAAACATCTTCTCAGTTCAGAAGGGTGGGGCTGGGTGAGTCTGTAGGTATTCAGGTGTGCTTCGTGTGCAAACAAGCCAGGGCTTGTCCTAAGGATAAATAACTGCTTTAGTCTTTGGAGCTTTCAATCTAAGATTGGACTGAGGAATAAAATATGCAAGTTAATTTATTTCTGTAAGTGTCCTGTTTGCTTTGTAGGATTTGTTCCCAAAGTAATCCACTTGCTTGGAGCTCCTCAAGGATGCCAATCTATTTTATTGCTGTGTTCTGGATACTAAGGACAGTGCCATGCACCAGGCCCTGCTACATGATTTGCAGGACTCAGTGCAAAATGAAAATGTGGGGCTCCTTGTTCAAACATTGGTATGAATCTGAACACAAAGACAGTAGGGCCCTGTGTGACCGCACAGGTTGTGTCCCATGAAGCTGGCCCTGCTTGTCACCTAGTAGACACTTAATAAAAGCAAGCAGTTTATTAGCTCTTTTCACCAAAGGATCATTGACCAAGGCATAACCAAGAGGAATTTTGAAGGACCTCCTGGTTAGATTCCCTCTTTTTTTGGTGGAGGCAAGTGTAATCATTTTAAGTAGCCTTCATAGTTAACCTGGCACCTCTGCATGTGTTTGCCCATTTGCAGCATCCCTGGAAGGTGGGCATTATGATCCCCATTTGGCACAAGGCTCAGCCATGACTTGACTATAGTGATTTGGACCAGTTTTCTGATGTCTAGTACTTTAAAAAACTTTTGATTTTTAATTGCCATATTTGTGTCTCAGAGAAGTTTAGCCACATGCTTAAAAACACACAGCCAGAAAACAATTGAACAGGAATTTGAACCCAATCTTCTAGATCCTAGTCGAACATTCTTTCTACTCCCAATCATGGAAGAAAGCAGGTTTGGGAATAATATGGCTTAGCTGTGTCCCCACCCGAATCTCATCTTGAATTGTATGCCCATAATTCCCATGTGTTGAGGGAGGGACCTGGTGGGAGAAAATTGAATCATGGGGGTGGTTCCCCCATACTGTTCTCGTGGTAGTGAATAAGTCTCATGAGATCTGATGGTTTTATCAGGGGAAACCCATTTTGCTTGGCTCTCATTCTCTTCTCTTTTCTGCCACCATGTGAGACGTGCCTTTCACCTTCCACCATGATTGTGGGGCCTCCCCAGCCACGTGGAACTCTAAGTCCAATAAACCTCTCTCTTTTGTGATGCCCGGTCTCTGGTATGTCTTTATCAGTGGTGTGAAAAATGGACTAATACAGGGAAGGTCATTGAGTCTATTGACCGATATTTTTGAGCTCTGAAGCTTAGTATTGATTCCAGTAAATCTAGTTGACGCTAGACCTATTTCTGTCCCTGTATGCTCTTTAGTTCTGAGAACAGATGGCTTCTCAAATATGCCCTGTTCCCAGGAGAGTCTGGCTTCTAAAGTTTGACTACTGATGGCTTGGGAGCTTTTCCTCTGAGTTAATCCCCCGCTCCCAACATGCTTCTGCATTGCAACTCAGTGTTCAGGTTAAGTGAAAATATTTTTTTCCTAGAGCACTGGAAATATCTTCTGTTCCCCCGTTGTCTTGATTTATCTGGATGCACCTGGTATTCTCTCTCCCGTTCTCTGTGGGTATGAACATCTTGACCTCCGAGGGTGTGAAACCAAGCAGGCATGATAATTATGCTTGGTGGCCAGTTGACAGGCTATCTGGGTTTGAGTCCTGCTTCTACCTCTTACTTGCTGATCATGGCCAAGTTCTGGACTTAACCACACTTGAGCTTGTTTCCTGGTCTGTAAAATAGGAATAATGCAGTTAACAGAGGTTTACTGCAATCATTAAGGGACATTACTTATGCAGAGTTCTTTGGTAACAGCATTACTGTATTCTGGGCTGGCCCCAGACACAACTAGGTGGTGGGTGAAATTTATCTGGTTTGTTGTCCCATGCTTGTTTAATAACCTCTCCTCCCCCTGCCCCATAAATGCTGGCATGTTCCTTTTTCCTGAAGTGCACCTGCACTGTAGTACATTCAAGATGTCAAACCAAAAAAAAAAAAAAAAGAAAAGAAAAAGTAGTCTTTCCACAATTGGCAGAAGTGGGAGATGTTTTGATGCAGGCTTTATTTGAGGGAGTGGGGTGCCTGGTAAAAAGAAAATTCTCTTGTAGATAGATGGCCATGTGTCCTGATAATGTAGGAAAAAGAATGTGTGCAACTGTGTGTGTATGCAAGTGTGTAAAGAACTCACGGGCCTCATCGTTAGAACCTCCCTTCCTCCCCAGCATTCTCAGTCTTTCTGCACCCCAATTCTTCAAAGATTTTATTGAATCTAGGGCTGGATGGGGATCAGGGAAAATCATTTTACTTTGATCTGCTCACTCTAGCTTCTTAACTTCTCAGTTTCTTTTATTAGTTCCCAGTATTTAGAGTAAATGCAAACGTTTCTTTACCCAAGTTCTCAGTTTTTTTTTTTTTCACACTCTGTGTTAGTCCGTTCTCACATTGCTATAAAGAAATACCCGACACTAGGTAATTTATAAGAAAAGAGGTTTAATTGGCTCACAGTTCTGCAGGCTGAACAGAAAGCATGGTGACATCTGCTTCTGGGAGGCCTCAGGGAGCTTTTACTCAAGGTGGAAGGCAAAGCAAGAGCAGAGACATCTCACATAGTGATATGGTTTGGATTTGTGTCTCTGCCCAAATTTCATGTCCAATTGTAGGCACCAGTGTTGGAGCAGGGGCCTGGTGGGAGGTGATTAGATCATGGGGTCGGACATCCCCCTTGCTGTTTTTGTGCTAGTGAGTGAGTTCTCACGAGATCTGGTTGTTTAAAATTGTGTAGTATCTCTCCCATCTCTCTCTTCCTCCTGCTCTAGCCACGTACGACATGCCGCTTTCCTCCTCCTCTTTCCGCCATGATTGTAAGTTTCCTAAGGCCTCCCCAGCCATGCCTCCTGTACAGCCTGCAGAACTGTGAGCCAATTAAACCTCTTTTCTTTATAAATTACCTAGTTTCAGGCAGTTACTTATAGTAATGCAAGAATGGACTAATACACATGGCAAAAGCAGGAGCAAGAGAGAGGGAGGGGGGAGGTGACACATACATTTAAATGACCAAATCTCATGAGAACTCACTCACTATTACAAGGACAGTGCTAAACCAATTCATGGTGTTAAACCATTCATGAGAAATCTACCCTCATGATCCATTCACCTCCCACCAGGCCCTACCTCCAACACTGAGGATTACATTTTAATATGTGATTTGAACAGGGACGTACATCTAAACTATATGACATCCCAAATTATTTTTATACAGCTAATATGTTAAACTTCAAAAAATGACATGAAGATAGGCATGTCTAATTCCAGCTGCTTTGTCCTGATGCTAGTGGGGGAAATGCAGGCTCAGGATCCTTGAGCCTTAGGTACTACTACATTAGCAGCTGCTTGCTCCCTCCCTTCTGACCTTGCTGTCCCCAGGCAGCCAGTGTTGCAGCCCTCCCCCTCTCTGCCCATCTTCCCACCAAAACACAACCCACAGGGCTGGGAAACCATTCTGAGTCCTTATAATAGGGATGAGATGCTTTACTTTTTGGAGGGGGGTGAGGTTGAATGAATGATAATAGCTACATTGTAAGCCCTAAATTCAGATCATCCATCAAAGCTGAACTGAAGGATTTACTCACTCCAAGTGCCTATGGATTCTCCATATGTTTGCATTTATTAAAGATACACGAAATCAAGACCATAATTTGGTCAATGTAATCTGACAACTTCAAGAGAAAAACAATTGCATTGTTGTACCCAGTGAGACCACCACTTCTCTCCTGGTAACAATGAGGCTTGTGCCATCTCTTCTGTGGTTTGCTGCCCCATGCTGTGATTGACCCTGGTGATCAAGGATGACATCAGTACCTAAGACCAGAGACAACCTGAGAACTGCACTGTTGCTGTGGGATTCTGTCTCTTTCCACAGTGTACATAAAGAGACAAACAGCTGGTGTTTTCTCCTTTAATTTTCCTTCTCTCCACTCTGGGTATAGGCCAATGTGCATCAGAAAGCTAGAAGTATCTGTACAGCTTCAATGACAGCTGAGTCATTAAATATGAACTTGGACTCATTATCTCTCTCCTACTTCTCCAGGATGGAGGAAAATCCTCTTTACCAACATCCCTGCTCCGCCCTCTGAATGAAGACTATTGAATCCAAACCAGATTCTTGAAAATCATCCTAGACCCCTTCCTCCTCCTTACCTCCACATCCAACTACTCACTAAATACTGTTGATTGTACCTCAGGTCTCTCTCGACTCTCTCCCTTTCTCGTCCCCACAGTCCCTGCCCTGGTTCAAGCTACTGCATTTCTTATGTGGATTGCGGTGGTGTCCTGTCAGTTCTTTCTGTCTCTGGTCTCACTCTGGATCATCAGTCCTGCCCCAAACTCCTAGAACAGATCAAGGATTGCTATGATGGATCAACCTCATTGCTTCCCAGAATCAAGTCCAAACTCTACTTTTAGAAAGAGTACAATATTTTACTAATCTTCCTTTGCCTACCTCTCTAGTTGTATGTATCTACCGGTTTCCCAAGACAAGTTAGAAAATATTATTTTAACTTTCCCAAATGTGATATATTCCCTTAACTTTCTGGGCCTTTGTGCAATTCATTTCCTCATATTCTTTTTACTGTGCTCTGTCTGGATAACTATTCTCAGCTCAAGGGTCACCTCCTCTTTGGATTCTTCCCTGACTGTTCCCTCCTTTTGACTTGATGTATAAAAATGTTATAGCATGAGTGACGCTATATTGCACCAATTTTTTTTTTTTTTTTTTTTTTTTTGAGACAGAGTTTTGCTCTTGTTGCCCAGGCTGAAGTGCAATGGGGCGATCTGGGCTCCTACAACTTCTGCCTCCCGGGTTCAAGTGATTCTCCTGCCTCAGCCTCCTGAGTAGCTTGGATACAGGCATGAGCCACCATGCCCAGCTAATTTTGTGTCTTTAGTAGAGAGGGGGTTTCTCCATGTTGGTCAGGCTGGTCTCGAACCCCCAACCTCAGGTGATCTGCCTGCCTTGGCCTCCCAAAGTGTTGGGATTACAGGCGTGAGCCACTGCGCCTGGCCTTATTGCACCTATTTTATTTTATGTTTTTTTATTGTTATATTTTAAGTTCTAGGGTACATGTGCCCAACGTGCAGGTTTGTTACATAGGTATACATGTGCCATGTTGGTTTGCTGCACCCATCAGCTTGTTATTTACATTAGGTATTTCTCCTAATGCTATCCCTCCCCCAGCCTCCCACCCCTGACAGGCCCTGGTGTGTGATGTTCCCTGCCCTGTGTCCATGTGTTCTCATTGTTCAACTCCCACCTATGAGTGAGTACATGCAGTGTTTGCTTTTCTGTCCTTGTGACAGTTTGCTTCGAATGATGGTTTCTAGCTTCATCCATGTCCCTGCAAAGGACATGAACTCATCCTTTTTTATGGCTGCATAGTATTCCGCAGTGTATATGTATTGCATCTATTTTTAACAGGTGCTTGGAGGAAAGGCTCCCACATACCATTATTATTATTGCAATATTTGTACTTTGATTTTCACTTTAGCACATTTTAAACCTATTTTAAACATATTTTAATGAATATAGACGGATACAAGAGATTGTTTAAATGTATATGTGCAGTTTAAAAAACCATGACCTGAAAATCAAGCACATCTGTGTTCATCACCCAGGCCTTAGACATAGGACTCTGTTAATTCTCCAGATATTCCCTGTGTTCTTTTCTGATCTCTTCTGCCTCTCTACCCCCATAGGTCATAACTATTATCCCGAATTTCATGTTAATTATTAACCTGCTTTTCTTTATAGCTTTAAAAAATGCCACCTAAGTATGTATCCCATGGCACTAAATTGTTTAATTTGGTCTGTTTCTGAACTTTATATAAATGGAATTGTTCTGTTTGTATTCATTTCTGACTTGCTTCTTTCTTTTCATTATTAGGTTTATGAGATTTATTCTGTTGGTATGTGTTGCTACGGTTCATTCATTTTTTCATGGTTGTATAAATCCCACTTTGTGAATACATTATATTTTATTTACTGAATCTATTGTTGATGACTTGTTTCTAGGTTTTGCAATTATGAACAAGGCTCCTATGAACATTGTTACCCATAACTTCTGCCACACATGCAAGATTGGCAATAGGATAGATAAAGCTGGAAGTGAGACATCTAGGTACAATGTATCAGCAGATTCTCCTTTATGAGGCATTTCTAAATGTTTCCCAAAGTAGTTGTACCAGGGGTCGTATCTTTTTTTTTTTATGTTGGTATCACTAGCACCTAGGACAATGAATGGCCAAGCACAGTTGCTCCATACATACTTATTAAATGAAGGTAGGACCACAAAGAGCATGTTGTGCCAGCCTTTGTCTATAAATTGTTCTGGGAAATAAAGTCAAAGCAAGCACTCTTTCCACCGCAACTGTAGCCTGTAGAATGGGCCTGTAGACTTGGCATCAAAAGATGTATTTTAATAATAATAATGACAGGAATGATACAGTGGTAATGTCTTATATCACTTTAAAAAAGGATTCTTGGAAGACCCAGTTAGAATTATGGCTGAAGCAGGTAGAATCTTCAGAGCAAAATGGGTCCCAACTATCCTTTAGACATTGATATTCTGATCCCAAAGGAGCCATCGAGTTGCAATGATAGATTGCTGAGAGGATAGATCTTGGGGAGCTAAGCTGCCTTGGAATGTGAGTTTTTTGTCAGTCTTCTTCTGGAGCTTGCAGTATATAGGTCTTTAACAGAGGAGAGTCTAATGCTGCTAGAATGGTTGTGAAAGATCACAAATTTACAATACTACAATGAGAGAGAGAGAAACGCAGACGGACCTTCTGAGTAGCCAAGCACTGCTAAGCCCTGTTCAAATGCAGGTTATAAATTTAGATAAGACATGAATTTAATCAGGTTCTTTGAAATGCCTCTCCATAAACCATTATTTTAAGTATTCCCTCTGTTATCCAAGCCTTATTTAATAAACTGGTTCTTTAAAACACCTATTTATTTTGAAATAATTTCATACTCACAGAAGAGTTGCAAGGATATTATGGGGAATTTCTGTATACCCTTCACTTGACTTTCACTCATTTTGTTTTTTTTGGAGATGGGGTTTTGCTCTTGTTGCCCAGGCTGGAGTGCAATGGCACAATCTCGGCTCACTACAACCTCTGCCTCCCGGGTTCAAGCGATTCTCCTGCCTCAGCCTACTGAGTAGCTGGGATTACAAGCTTGTACCACCACGCCTGGCTAATTTTGTATTTTTAGTAGAGATGGGGTTGCTCCATGTTGGTCAGGCTGGTCTCGAACTCCCGATCTCAGGTGATCCGCCCACCTTGGCCTCCCAAACTGCTGGGATTACAGGCGTGAGTCCCCATGCCCGGCCACCATTCACTAATGTTAACAGCATCTTACATAACCATGGAACACTTACCAAAACTGAGCAATTCCCATTGGTGCAACACTATTTTAACTATAGACTTTATTCTGATTTCACCAATTTTTATACCAACGTCCTTTTTCTTTCCAGAATTCAAACCAGAATACCATGCTGCGTAGCCATAGTTGTTTTGTCTCCTTAGGCTCCTCCAATTGGTGAGTTTCTCAGTCTCCTTGTTTTTCATGACCTTGGTCCCTTTAAAGGATATTGTTTGGGTATTTTGTAGAATGTCTCTCAATTTGGGTTTGTCTGATGTTTTCCCATAATTATCCTGATTTGGAAAGAAGACCACAGATGTGAGGTCCCCTTATCATATCATGCGAGGGGATGTGAAATAAAATGACTGATCACTGTGATGTTACCTGTGATCACTTGGCTACGATGGTGTCTGCCTGATCACTCCACTATAAAATTACATTTTTTCCCTTTCTGTACTTTATTCATTAGACTTGAGTCTCTAAGACCGGCCTACACTCAAGCAGAAGAGAATTAAACTCCACTTCCTGAAGTGAGGAGTATCAGAGAATTTGTGGACATATACTAAAATCACTATAGTAGTTAATAAATATTTAAGGGAGATATTTTCAGGCTATGCATATGCCCCTTTTCTCCAAATTATTTTTTTAAATATAAGAGAGAAGATAGAACATTCAGAATCCCAAGAACAGAAATTAGTCAAAATAAATTTTTGATAAAAGTAATTTATTTATTTTTTACTGAAGGTAATAACATTATTATAGTAATAAAGTAATTATTGTTTACTTTCAGGCCTTTCTCTTGGCTCAAAAGTTGAGCAATTGAAACCCACATGTACATAAAGTAAGCTTCCCTCATGACCGAGTTCTGTGGGTAACCTCCAGTGATGGTTTCCTTCTCTTATTTAGTAAGCATTGATGACATCTATTCACAATTTTATTTTTCTAATTTGGGATTGAAATTTGTCCATATTTTTTCTAAATCAAGAAAATGGCCAGGAATACCTCCAACTTACAATGCAAACTCTTTTAAGGTTTTCCTGGCATGAAAAAAACCCTTTACACTATTAGCCTGTAACTCCCAGCATTAAGGTTGAGAAAAAGTTCTGGTAAAATAATCTTGTAGAAGTTTTGCCAAAATTTCCTTGAAAATCATTAGGTAAATTTTAGAAAATTTATTTTCTTTGTTTAAAATGTTGGGTTATATGTTTCTTATACTATTCTGTGTCTAAATCAGAGATTCCTAACATGGGTTGTCTGAATTCCTTATCGGTCTGAGTTCTTATTTGCTAGTCACAGAAACTAACTTTGCTTCTTTGAACCCAGAGAAGGAATCAGTTAAAAGGATATTGGGTAGGATTAGAGAATGGGCTTGGAGCCATCTCTGCAGCCAGAAACGGTTCCTCCAGTTTGGCTGCAGAACTGATCAATGAAAGCACAGCAATGCTGATGCTTCAGCCAGAGGGATCGTAGGCCATCCCTAGTTCTTTGGGTCACTAGCTTCTATTTCCGGGTCTAGGTCATGTATAAAGCTTGACCTGTTCCTGCATCCTGACTGCAAGGGAAGCTGAGAAAGTGAGTATCTCCTCCTATGGTGGAGAAGGCTCTGACTCCCCAGGTGTGGAGCTCCCCAAGAATAGTAAAAGGGTTCCGATATGGGCAGCTGACATGAATAACAGATATTCACTACAGACCCCTTATGGATGGAATCCCTTAAGCTGTAGATTTCATTTGGTTCTCAAATAAGCCAGTCGTTCAACATTCCACAAATATTTACGGAGTACCTACTATGTGCCAGGCACTCTTCTAAGTCCTTGGATTTCATCAATGAACAAAACCAAGATTACTGATTTTTGTGGAGTTTCCATTCTGGCAGGAAAAGCCAATATATCATCCAGACTTACACCTCAAAACCTCCAGCATGAATTGGTGATACCAGGTATTTCTGGAAGTGGCGGTGAATGTAGGGCTGAAACATAAGCATTGGTTGAAAAGAGTATTTGAGAAGCAATTCGACCTGCATTGTTGAATAGAACTTTTGGCAATGATGAAGACACTCTATATCTGCACTGTCCAATACAATAGCTACCAGTCACATGTGGTTATTGAGCACTTGAAATATGGCTATTTCCTTAGTGCAACTGAGGAACTGAATTTTAAATTGTACTTAATTTATGTAAATGTATGTAAACTACATAGCTACAGTGGCTAGGCTTATTCTATTGGACAGCACAGAGTTACACCCTCTGTTCCTTCCCCCAGTTGGAATGACTGGATGATTGCCCCTCCCTCAGTGTAACAGAGAGTTTTGAGGTTTATTATCTGAACTAATGGCACCATGAAGGTAAGAGGATGGGGATATCATACTGAAAAGAGGGGCATTACCTGAATTTGAGAAGCTGGTCTTCTCTCAATTGACTTCCAAAATGCTGGCAGCCAGTTTCTACTTCCAGGTATGTGATTAGGAAAGTAGTATCTGATGAATCTGACTAGTCCAGGAGAAAAGATCCTGTACTAACATTGGGGGTTGTCCTATAAAACAATCCAGCCAGATCACCTGGGGTAAGACCCAGAGTTGGCAACCCAACTCATATATCAGAACTTCCAGTCAGATTTTTAGTGCTGTAGACTTAAATGTGAACAGACAGTTAAGGATCACTAGACACGTGAGGATATCTTCCCTCTGAAGGGAAATACAAACACCTAAGAAAAGAAACAAAAAAATAAATTTAAGAAATAGAAACAATTCAGAGAGAAGAAAAAGTGAGATAAGAGATGATTTTTGTGTCCACAAAGCAAGAATAGAAGCTATAATAAAGAAATAATCAGAAGGCTGGGCACAGTGGGTCATGGCTGGAATCAGCATTCTTGGGAGGCTGAGGCGAGCAGATCATGAGGTCAGAGATTGAGACCATCCTACAATACACGGTGAAACCCCGCTTTCACTAAAATACAAATAAATTAGCTGGGTGTGGTGTATGGGCGCTTCGTAGTCCCAGCTACTCTGGAGGCTGAGGCAGGAGAACATGAACCCAGGAGGTGGAGCTTGCAGTGAGCCGGTGATCGCGCACACTGCACTCCAGCCTGGCTAACAGAGCTGCAGACTCTGTCTCAAAAACAGTCAGAAGAACAAAACTGGCTGGGTCTTGGGAAAAAGAACGAATCAGGAAGCTCCATATAAAATGGAAAATAAGATTGAGGAATCTCTAGAAACTAGATAGAATCAGATAGCAAAAGAAATGTAACTAGATAAAATACAAGAAAATTAGGTCAGATTAAGAAGTCTAACAATCTGAAAACAATACAAATTCTGAAAATAGAGAAGGGAAAATTATCAGATAAATAATTCAAGAATATTTCTTAGACTTGAAGGACATGAGTTTTCAGCATGAAAACAGCCACCAAGTGCCTAGCAAAATGGATGAAAGTAGATCCATACCAACTCCCCTGATACAATTTGGATCTGTGTCCTCACCCAAATATCATGTTGAAATGTCATCCCCAATGTTGGAGGCAGAACCTAGTGGGAGAGAATTGAATCATGGGGGCAGTTTCTCATGGTTTAGCATCATCCCCCTGGTTCTGTTCTTATGACAGAGTTATCATGAGATCTGGTTGTTTAAAAGTGTGTGGTACCTCCCCCTTCTCTTTCTCCTGCTCTCACCATGTAAGATGGGCCTGCTTCCCCTTTACCTTCTGCCATGACTGTAAGTTTCCTGAGGCCTCCCCAGAAACAGATGTTCCCATACTTCCTGTACAGCCTGTGGAACCATGATCCAAAGTAAACCTCTTTTCTTTATAAATTACCCAGTCTCAGGTATTTCTTTATAGCAATGTAAGAATAGACTAATACATCACCTGATGATAATATATATGAACAGTGAGGAGAAAGGAAAGGTCCTAGAAGCTTCCAGAGAGCTGAAGGGAAGGTTGTATTCAAAGAATCAGAAATCTGAGTCACTTTGGACATTGTGTATGCTCTCCAACCTAGAATTTGATACCCAGCCAAAATATCAACTAAGTGTAAGGGTTGAATAACCTTTTTTAGACATGTATGGCCTCAAATATTTTACCTCTCGTGTAGCTTTTTCTCATAAAAAATTGAAAGAAGTGTTCTATCAAAACAAAGAAGTAAATAAATGATTATTGTAATAGTTAATACTGAGTGTCAACTTGATTGGACTGAAGGATGCAAAGTATTAATCCTGGGTGTGTCTGTGAGGGTGTTGCCAAAGGAGATTAACATTTGAGTCAGTGGGCTGGGAAAGGCAGACCCACCGTTAATCTGAGTGGGCACCATCTAGTCAGCTGCCAGCACAGCTAGAATACAAAGCAGGCAGGAAAACGTGAAAAGATTAGACTGGCCTAGCCTCCCAGCCTATGTCTTTCTCCTGTGCTGGACCCTTCCTGCCCTCCAACATCAGACTCTAAGTTTTTCAGTTTTGGGACTCAGACTGGCTTTCCTTGCTCCTCAGCTTGCAGACAGCCTATTGTGGGACCTTGCAATCATGTGAGTTAATACTTAATAAACTCTCCTATATTATGGGATATACATATATATCCTATTAGGTCTGTTCCTCTAGAGAACCCTGACCAATGCAATTATGAAGATATAGCATCTCAGAGAAAGGGAATTTATTATAATAGGGGTGTGAAGACAGTTTTCAGGATGATAGTAAAGGGAGACTTCTGGATGAATCTGTGTAACAGACCAAGAGAGCAACCAGAAGATTGGAGCAGGTCAGAGAGTTCAGAAAGAGATAATTGCAAAAGAGAGAACTGGTAATATTTGAGTATATTGAAAGGAAAATTAGGAAATCAGGAAAGAGTCTGAAGATGATGTAGCAAGAGTTCATAAAAAACAAAGCAAACAAGAAAACAAAGCAAAACAAGGAAACCAGGTAAGTATGAACTCTAGAGAGAACAAAAACATGAGAAATAAAAAATTATTCTGATATGTTGAATTGCTAAGCCAAATATATCATTCACATAATCATAATGTAAACATTGAATAATGATAAAACCAAAATTATGATTAAAATGTTGGGAGAATAGAGTCATGGGATGTATGCCCATGTATGGTCTGTGTGTGTTGGGAAATAGGGGCAGAGAGAGAGCTAAATACATGTTTTCTGTAGGGAAAACCAACAGGTAATGCCTAAAAATAAAAACTCAAAAGAGCAATTTTTTACTTGCTATTAGAAATATGAAGTTGTTATATTATTATTATTTTTTCTAATTTGGTCCTGAGGTCTCTCTCATGAGAGTGGCAATGAACTCTAGCCCTGCCCTGATGGGGCTCTGGGGATTTGGTCATGGATGATTACAATGTTCCTTTTAACGGATACTTCTTTATCCTGGCAATGACCTAATGCCCAAGTGTCTGACGGCAGACACCAGTGTAAACAACCTGGTGGCTTTTTGACCTATGTCCAGTTTATTCCTACCAAGATAGCCATTCTCTAGAAGAGCCCTAACTGGGAAAGAAGCTCAGGTGTGTCAGTTACATGAGACACAGAAGAGGGAGCAGAACAAAACACATGAAATAACAGGCAATTCATTACTTACGGATCCCAGACAGAAGACGGAAGCATGCTTAGTGGGGCCAGTGGGTGGTGGGAGAAGTGGGGAGGCATCCAGGACACTCAAGCTCAACTAGCAGGTGGGGAGCAAAAGAGAAAGAGCAAGAGATCTGTGGGCCAAAGCCAGTACTGGGGTTCCAGATGTTACCTGGGTTGGTTTTTCTTGGGGAGTTCTAATTGGTGTGTTTAGAGCAACCAGCAGAAATTAATTCCCCAGGGTCACATTATAACTGAAAACTGGTCACTGTGGCATATCTTTGCAGACATGTGGGGTGGAAGGGTCAGTGGAGCAAGTCAGGTAGGTTGTATCTGGCTGTCCCATAGGGAGATGGTCACCAGGAGATGGTGGTATAAGGGAGATATTTGGATCAACCACATTGAGGAATTGGGAAGAGGTAGAGAATAGGAAACTGTATCAAGGGTAACTAAGCCCTGCCTCTGGCGTGAGAATGTCCAACTTACATTCAAAAGGATGCTGAAGTTGGGCATGGTGGCTCATGCCTGTAATCCCAGCTACTTGGGAGACTGAGGCAGGAGAATCACTTGAACCTGGGAGGCAGAGGTTGCAATGAGTCAAGATCATGCCATTGCACTCCAGCCTGGGTGACAGAGTGAGACTCCATCTCAAAAATAAAAAATAAAAATAAAACAAACAAACAAACAAAAAACAAAATAGAAAACAAAATGGATGCTGAGGCAATATAAAATTATAAGAATTCACTACAAGAGGTAAATACCAAAATAAATAGCTAAAAGTCCTTGCTGGAGTGGAGGGAAGGTTGCGGGAGAATGACTGTTTTCCATTATAAATAGCCCTTGTAGAACTACATGGATTTTAAAACTGTTTGCATATACAATTTCAGTTAAGGTAAAAACAAACACAACAATCGAAATACAATAGAAATGAGGTATCATTAACTGGGACGGCAAGCTTTCTCAATTTCTGAAAAGTTGTTTGGGGAAAGATTAAAAATACTTTCAGAAGACAAATTCTCGCCTTCACTTTTCCAAGCTGGTAGAAGTAAACTAGTTTGTTGCTGCAAATATCTGAAATAATAAAAATTCATATGGCCTTGCGTAGCTTTTTTTCCCCCAGAAGTAATATGGAGAATATATGATGAGTTTACCCAGGCCCCTTTCTTGCCTTCTCCTGGTAACAGCACATCTTATCTTTTGGAAACAGGTTTATTTAGATTTCAGCCAATACTGGTGGATGCTTCATAGTTCTCTTTCCTGGGCCACAGAGATAGACACATGACTGAGTCTGAGCCAATCATCATTTACTCTCCCCTGGTTACATGAGTAGCCCAGGAATGGGTACATGACTTACATAAGGCCAATTAGGGTCCCTCCTTTTTCTAATGGAAACTGCTGGAGAAGAGCAGGGTTTTTGTTTTGTTTGGTTTTCAACTCTTGTCCATGTGGCTAGAAAGATATAAGCCTAGACCACCTGTAGCCGTATTTCCATTGTGTGAGGTCAATTGTTCAGAGAAGTTGAAGCAAATATTTAGACAGATACAAAGAAGAGAAAGAGGATTGTAGGGAGAATGGCCTCAGCTCACTCTTAGTCTAGCCTCATCCCTGCCCTTTTCATAGTTTGAATTCAGAAACCAACAAATCCATCCCCCCTTTTCTGACAAAGTTGGAAGTTTTGTCATTTGCAATCAAAGGGTTCAAACCAATCCCAGTAGCCAGCACGTTTTGTATTATTAGGCAAGAAAAAGTTTTCCATATTCGAGAAGATGGCATACAGACATAATTATATCTATGGGGTACATGTGTTATTTGATACATAAATATAATGTCTAATGATCAAATCTTAAGTTTTTTTAGAGAATAGGGATTGCAATATTGAAAAGAAATGTCTCTCACATGAGACTGAAAAGGAACCTGATGGTTTGACGCTGGACACAGAGCCGCACTGTGTCAACCCCAGAAGTAAGAATGGTCAGTTTTTGCTGTTTGTGCTCAGTTAAATTTGATTCAATTCAAAATGTCAAGTTATGCATTTTATAGTCAACATAAAAATTATACTAAAGAATTAAAAACCATGTTTAGGGTTTAGTGATGACCTTCTGGACACTGTGTTAGACTGGCACTTGGAGAAATTCGGAATAAGTATAATGTATGGTTTATGCCCTCACGTAGCTTAATATCAGCTAGGGAGAGATGATATAAACTTGTGAAACATTTCATTACATAGCATAAGATCTGTAGACACTCACCCAAAGAAGTGAGCTCTTCTTTGGGTGCAACTTCCGGCCAGTTTAGTCTAGAACTTGCTTGTAAGTCTCCTCTATATAGACTGATCATTCTCCCAACCCCTCTTTTTCTTTCTTCTTTGCCTGGGCTTAAACCCAGGCATGGGGCCAAGGACCTCAGCAATGAATGGGATTGGAGCAGCTAGCCAGCTTTTTCAGGTTAGGTTGTAAATGAACATCCTTGGTACAGACATGAGGCCAAGGAACTCTAGTGCTTTGTTAGGAAGAAAGTGAAAAGCTCAGCTCTTCCGTGGGCCAGAAATGCTGAGCCTGCAGGATCCTCCGCGAAATATAAGAAACTGCTTCGCAATGGCTTGACTCCTCCAGGATGGCCCTGCTCTCATCAGATGCTTTTCCTGTTCCTACAGGCAGGCATCGCCCAGAGGAGGAGGGGATGGCAAGGTGCCAGCCATAAATAATGAATAGCACCCTCATTTACATTCTTTTTTAGTGGCGCCTGTTTGCACGCAGCATTGCAGGAACCTAGAGCCCGAGGAAATATGACTTGGAGCCGGCTCAGGCTCCCTCCCTCCAGTGTGCCTAGCTCAGGAAAAGGCAGAGCTCTTCCCGTCAGACCATCTGGCTCTCGTGAATGTGCTTATTAGTAACAGTGAAGGTGGATCTCTTAGCCTGGGACGGCATCTCGGAGGCAGATGCAGAGTTTATGTGTAAAATATGGCTTCCAGCCAAAGCACTAATCACGATCGCCTCTGAAGTGGTTCCAGTCGTCTGGATGAGGCAGCTCCGGCTCTTATGTTGTTTGTACAAGCTGGTAGTTAGAGGTGTTGTGTACAAGATATTTGTAGTCATAATTTCTCCAAACAGGTTAAGGCAAACATTATGAGAATCAGCATATTAATGTGCTGTGTTTCAAATTAGAATTATAAACACACTTTCCTCATTGGAGGCCTAATCTGCTAAGAAGAAGCCAGATGTTTAATGATGAAACCATTATTCAGGAGGACCTATCAAAGTAAAACAAATTGTTGTTGTTTAAGTGGAGAAAAAAACCTGCTTTATGCAAGGGAACTTGGAAACTCTGCTTTGAGAGGATCGGTGCTTGTACTGAATTTCCACGCCCCCTTTGCTGCTGCTCCAGAGCCAGGGTTTCTTCTAGAAACATCATTCAGCGAATGGGAATCTGGCCGTCCTAGGACAAATCCACAGGCCAGGACAGCTCGTTTCCCCGTGCACAAATGGTAGCTGACGTGCTGACATGCTGGAGTAGTCGAATGGGAACAAGTTGATCTAAGAGGCTTTTTGAGGTTAACTTTTTTTTTTGAGGCAGGGTCTCGCTCTATTACTCAGGCTAGAGTGCGGTGGCACTGTCTCAGCTCACTGCAACCTCAGCCATCTGGGTTCAAGGGATCCTCCCACCTCAGTCTCCCAAGTAGCTGGGATTATAGGCATGCCCCATCACACCTCGCTAATTTTTTCTATTTTTTTTGTAGAGACGAGGTTTCACCATGTTGCCCAGGTTGGTCTCCCTGGACTCAAGTGATCCTCCCACACTGACCTCCCAAAGTGCTAGGACTACAAGACGTGAGCTGCTGTGCCTGGCCTGATGTTGCCTTTTGATGTTAATTTCCCTTACTCTCTTTGTATTTTTCTGAGGAAAGAATTAGGAAGCAGCGGTCAGTGATGATTGACATTTGCCCTTCACTTGCCTTCTGAGCTGCTTCATGTAGAACTGACTCTCCCATTCCAGCTGCTCAAGTGTAATCATTCCATTAGCCCCTTATTGTGTTTAAGGAAGTGCAACCCCATGCTTGTTGTGTCTGTCTGTGATTGTATCTTTCTTCTCTTTTCTCCCTCCTTCCCCTCCATATTCCACTCTACTTCCTCATCTTCTCCTGCCTTCCCATTCCCTATTTTCTTCTCCTTTCCCTTTTCCTCCTTTCCAGTAGAAAATACATCTTTGAGAATATATCCAATTGCCACCTTGAACCAAGCAGCACACAAAAAGCAGGAAGAAGCACAAAGATAGGCATTGGAGATGGTTTTTGAAAGCTTGATGATCTTGCCGTACATATTCAAAATATTTGACTACTATTTTAAGAGTTTCAGTTCATTTTCCCAAAGCTCTTCTTGCTACTGGTAGGATTTTTTGGACTAAGTCCTTTTAGAGTACTTGAGGCTGTTTACTAGCAAATTAATGGAGGCCTTTTTGACATAGACACATTTTTAGTAATTACAATGATGAGAGAAATAGCAGCTTGAAGTAGTTAGAACTCACAGGGATCTGGAGGCTTCCCTTTTGCTGAGTTCTAGAATTTGTGAGGTATCGAGTTTTGAGAGAATTCAGAGAAGTCAGCACCTCACCTGAAGTTTTTTCACAAAACTGGGAGAATGCACATGGCCTCAAGGGCTCATCACTTTTGCCATCATAAGGGATGAAGAAATAAATTGACTAGGCTTGGTGGCTCACACCTGCAATCCTAGCACTTTGGGAGGCTGCGATGGGAGGATTCTTTGAGTCTGGGAGTTTGAGACCAGCCTGCGCAACACAGAAAGACTTCATCTCTACTAAAAATAAAACATCAGCTGGGTGCAGTGGTGCTCGTCTGTAGCCCAGCTACGTGGAAGGCTGAGGTGGGAGGATCACTTGAGCCAGGGTGGTTGAGGCTATAGTGAGCCATGATCACACCACTGCACTTGGCCTGGACAACAGAGTAAGACCCTGTCTGGAAAAAAAAAATGGAGTAAATAAGTAAATTATTCCATAAAGATGAGAATTTGGTCTGTCATTGAAGGTGTCTTTCACATGGAAGGAAGCCTTTTGCATAATTGCACACCACTATTGTCTCTCCTTGATCTCCAGTACCCCTCCCAATGTTTTAAGCTAAATATTCCCATTAACTTGAATTATTCCTCACATGACAGGGCTTGAGTCTCTTCACTATTGTGGTCACTTGCTTCAAACAAGTTATAGCTTGTCCTTCTAGCCACAGCTCCTAGAAGTGAAAGTAGGACCCAAGCAACAGTGAGTGTGGAGTGGGTTCTGATTTGTGTAGAGCACAGTAGCTGTCAATGAGATCTAAGTCACATTATCCACATTGCACTGGTGAGTAATACTGGGTTTATTGTTGACTAAATCTCTCTCTGTCTCTCTCTCTCTTTTTTTTT
Source organism: Papio anubis (assembly GCF_008728515.1). NCBI lineage: Eukaryota > Metazoa > Chordata > Mammalia > Primates > Cercopithecidae > Papio > Papio anubis. The sequence goes on from NC_044982.1 coordinate 128,733,185, forward strand.
TTTTTTTTGTTGAGACGGAGTCTCACTCTGTCACCAGGCTGGAGTGCAGTGGCACAACCTTGGTTCGCCGCAACCTCTGCCTCCCAGGTTCAAGCGATTCTCCTGCCTCAACATCCCAAGTAACTGGGATAACAAGCATGCGCCACCATGCCCAGCTAATTTTTGTATTTTTAGTAGAGATGGGGTTTCACCATACTGGCCAGGATGGTCTCAATCTCCTGATGTCATGATCTGCCTGCCTCGGCCTTCCAAAGTGGTAAGATTACAGGTGTGAGCCACCGTGCCTGGCCAATCTCTGTCTATTTTTTATTTTATTTATTTGTTTTGAGATGGAGTCTCCCTCTGTCACCCAGGCTGGAGTGCAGTGGCATGATCTTGGCTCACTGCAACCTCTGCCTCCCAGGTTCAAGCACTTCTCCTGCCTTAGCCTCCCGAATAGCTGGGACTAAAGGCACATACCACTACCCCTGGCTAATTTTTGTATTTTTAGTGGAGACAGTGTTACACCACATTGGCCAGGCTGGTCTCAAACTCCCAATGTCAGGTGATCTGCCCCCCTCAGCCTCCCAAAGTGCTGGGATTACAGGCGTGAGCCACTGTGCCCAGTCCTCTGTTTCTTTTTTAATAGGATAAACTTATACTTCTGTATTTTTTTTCTACCAAAGCAATATGGTTTTCTGTGTTGCCATTCAAATCTCAACTGAATTGTGTTTCCCAGAATTCCCACGTGTTGTGGGAGGGGCCTAGAGGGAGGTAATGGAATCATGGGGGCAGGTCTTTCCAGTGCTATTCTCGTGATAGTGAATAAGTCTCACAAGATCTGACGGGTTTATCAGGGGTTTCTGCTTTTGCTTTGCTCTCGTTTTCTCTTGCCACCACCATGTAAGAAGTGCCTTTCATCTCCCACCATGGCTTTGAGGCCTTCTGAGGCATGTGGAACTGTAAGTCCAATTAAACCTCTTTTTCTTCCCAGTCTTGGGTATGTCTTTATCAGCAGTGTGAAACCTGAACTAATACAGTAAATTGGTGCCAGGAGTGGGATGTTACTGAAAAGATATCTGAAAATGTGGAAGCAACTTTGGAACTGGTAACAGGCAAAGGTTGGAACAGTTTGGAGGACTCAGAAGAAAGGAAAATGTGGGAAAGTTTGGAACCTCCTAGAGATTTATTGAATGACTTTGACAAGAATGCTGATAGTGATACGAACAATAAGGTCCAGGCTGAGGTGGTCTCAGATGGAGATGAGGAACTTATTGGGAACTGGAGCAGAGGTGACTCTTGCTATGTTTTAGCAGAGGCTGGTGGCATTTTGCCCCTTCCCTAGAGATTTGTGGTACTTTGAACTTGAGAGAGATAATTTAGGGTATCTGGTGGAAGAAATTTCTAAGCAGCAAAGCATTCAAGAGCTGACTTGGGTACTGTTAAAAGCATTCCATTTTCAAAGGGAAACAGAGCATAAAAGTTCAGAAAATTGGAACCTGATGATGCAGTAGAAAAGAAAAATCCATTTTTTAAGGAGAAATTCAAGGCAGCTGCAAAAATTTGCATAAGTAGCAAGGAACTACTAATGTTATTCCCAAGACCATGGGGAAAATGTCTCCAGTTCCTGTTAGAGACCTTCACGGCAGCACCTCCCATCACAGGCCCAGAGGCCCAGGAGGAAAAAGTGGTTCTGTGGGCCAGGCCCAGGGTCCCTGTGCTGTGTGAAGCCTAGAGACTTGGTGCCCTGTGTCCCAGCTGCTCCAGCCTTGGCTGAAAGGGGCTAACGTACAGTTCGGGCTGTGGCTTCAGAGGGTGGAAGCCCTAAGCCTTGGCAGCTTCCATGTGGTGTTGAGCCTGCAGGTGTGCAGAAGTCAAGAACTGAGGTTTGGGAACCTCTGCCTACATTTCAGAAGACGTATGGAAACACCTGGTTGCCTAGGCAAAAGTTTGCTGCAAGGGGGGGGCCCTCATGGAGAACCTCTGCTTGGGCAGTGCAGAAGGGAAATGTGGGGTCGGAGCCCCCACACAGTGCAGTGGAGCTGTGAGAAGAGGGACACCATCCTCCAGACCCCAGAATGGTAGATCCATCAACAGCTTGCACTATACACCTGAAAAAGCTGCAGACACACAACATGAGCCCATGAAAGCAGCCAGGAGGGAGGCTGTACCCTGCAAAGACACAGGGGCAGAGCTGCCTAAGACCATGGGAACCCATCTCTTGCATCAGCGTGACCTGGATGTGAGACCTAGAGTCAAAGGAGATGATTTTGGAGCTTTGAAAATTGACTGCCCCGCTGGATTTTGTACTTGTGTAGGTCTGATAACCCCTTTATTTTGGGCAATTTCTCCCATTTTGAATGGTTACATTTACCCAATACCTGTACCCCTATTGTATCTAGGAAGTAACTAACTTGTTTTTGATTTTACAGGCTCATAGGCAGAAGGGACTTGCCTTGTCTCGGATGAGACTTTGGACTGTGAACTCTTGGGTTAATTCTGAAATGAGTTAAGATTTTGGGGACTGTTGGGAAGGCATGACTGGTTTTGAAATGTGAGGACATGCTATTTGGAGGGGCCAGGGGTGAATGATATGGTTTCGCTGTGTCCCCATTCAAACCTCAACTGGATTGTATCTCCCAGAATTTCATGTTGTGGGAGGGACCTAGGGGGAGGTAATTGAATCATAGGGGCCGGTCTTTCAGTGCTATTCTTGTAATAGTGAATAAGTCTCATGAGATCTGATGGGTTTATCAGGGGTTTCTGCTTTTGCTTCTCTCTCATTTTCTCTTGCTGCCACCATGTAAGAAGTGCCTTTCACCTCCCACCATGATTCTGAGGCCTCCCTAGCTGTGTGGAACTGTAAGTCCAATTAAACCTCTTTTTCTTCCCAGTCTTGGGTATGTCTTTATCAGCAGCGTGAAAATGGACTAATACACAAAGTAAAGACATTTATGTTTATCATGGCTAATTTACATCTTATTTAATACCTGCAGCTTATTATTCTAGCTTTCAAAGTCCCCTTTTGGTTTCACCCATATTGTACTTTGTTGTTGGGCCCTTTGTTTAATGGGTTGAGCTTTTGTTGTGAGGGAAATCCTAGATTTCTGCAAGATGAGACTAATGGAGAAAAGTGAAGAAAGAGACTGGGTGAGCACACTTGTTCAAATGGCACAGTGACTCCCAATTTAACAACAGAGTGAAATGGGAATAGAGAAATAGGTAAACACAATGACTGAGCAACTATGACTATGAATTTGAAGACACCATAAAAACTGGAAAACAATCTAGCTATTCAAAACATAGAACACAGAACAAGCATTAAATTTAAATTGCTAAGCAGTAGAGAAGTTATGTAAAACTTAATACCCTCCCCGAGCGGCTGTTATAAGATCAGAAGAGATCATATATGAGAAAGACCTTAGCATGAAGCTAGAAACTTAGTGGGGAATCAGTAAAAATATGTCTCATAGGAATGCCTTCTTCTTGCCCAATCTCTGTATCTTGACTTTGGGCTTCATCTTTTTCTTTTTATTCTCGTAGGTAATTGCATCCAGTTCTTTAGCACTCTTCACTTCTCACATTTCTCACGTCTAATCTATCATTTTGTGAACAAACTCATGTTTATGCTCTCCCTACTCATCATGATCTCACAGCCTTTGATTTCTCCATCTTCCCAGACTGAAGGTCCTAAGATTTAGGCCAGCAAACTCCCAATCCCTCACTCCAATGCCCTTCTCTAGACTTTTCCTAGCTTTCTGCTTTTCTTGAAGGAGGACTTCTTACAGGGCTTGGCAGGTGTCACCCTAGGCTCCCTGTCCTCTTGGGTGCCTGAGACCTAGTTTCTTCATCTCTAAAATGGAACATGAAGTCAATAATGCCACAAGAGGACATGATGAGCTTTAAGCGTGTTGATGAATATGAGTTGCCTAAAGTATTGCCTCGCACAGAGTCATTCAAAGATGTCATGGTTAAAACAATCTCGAGTCTCTTTTTGTAGTTTGACTTGGAAGCAGTTCATGTGAAATATGCAAACCTCTTTGAAAAGTGCACACTGTAGATTTCTGATGAGGAACACAAGAATGATTTTTCTAACTGCTAATTGGTTAACCCATTCTAGCCTCATGGTAACATGGCATATGTGTGGCGAATTGTGCGAGAGGAAACACTGATGAAGCAGTCAGTCTGTCCTATTCCCCTGCAAACCATCATCTTGGTGGCTGACAGCTTCCAGGACCAGGACTTATGGGTTCCACAAACCTTACAGGAACACAACTCTGAAAATGTTCATCTCTATGTCACCAATGAATGTATATACCAGTAACAAAAGTGATGATGATGATGATGATGACGATTATGACTTCTATTATTGAGCCGCCTAATATGTTCCAAGTCCTGTACTAGGTCCTAAGGACAAATGGATGAACAAGTCTGTCACAGATTAGAGACAGTCTACATAGAACTCCTACCTCAGTGCCTGGCACAAAGTAGGTGTTCGATAAACATTTGAAGGGAAAAAAGTGATGCTCAGAGTTTCAGAGACTTCCAAGAAGGTCTTCTGGATTCTAGAAATAAATAATACCTTTACACGGGTCCCCAAATACACCCAACTCCATACCTGATCCAGCTCCTTGGTGAATGACATAGCTCTGAGATTCTATTGCATTTGGGGCCTATCCAGTTCAAACAATCTTACAGGAGCTTGAGTTTGGGTTCGTCCCTCATTAGTCCTTTCAAACTTCTTGGTGTGCTATAGTGTTCCATGGAGCTGGTGTCTAGACCAAAGCTAGAAAAGTGTGTATAGAAAAGAAATGGCTGAGGTAGTAGAGTTCTTGGTTTTCCTGGACAATTTTTCCAAGTGTAAGTGCCAGCCAGCCCATAGGAAGACAAGGCTTCTCTCTTTCAATTTCTATTTTTCCTAATTACTGACTGTTAACAAATGGATCTTAATTTGTTAAACAAATTAACTGTTTTCAAATTGCTTTGAATATATGGATGTTAGTCGACAGACTAGTCTTAGTTGGTATATGGCAGTACTACCATTGTAGTCTGTGTGTGTGTGTGTAAGTGAAGTACTGTGTATTTATTTGATAAATACTCTTGGTTAGCTTAATTCATGGTTATGCAGTCCTTTGTGGCTTTAATTTCAAAGTTTTGAATAACATTGGTGGCAAAAATGCTAGGTACATTAACTATTTTTGCCTCTTAGGGATCTATTTGTCAAATTACCTATTTCATTACACCTGATGGCCTTTGGGTCCTACGGAAGTTAATGCCCTCTTTGAAAATGAGCAACTTTATTCCTGAGCCTTCTACATTAGAAGGATCATCCCTAATTTTTTTTGAGTTACTTAAGGATGTGAAAAATATCTTTATTTTCTATTTGATGACACTTCTAGGTAATGTGAGGAATTATAGAATAATGCTTTAGCTTGGAAAGGATTTTACTCCGGAATAAAAAAAATCAAGTGAGATTCTCAGCTGTTGCTTGTTAAGTGCCAGTTTGACATTCGAAATTATGTGAACTTTGTGATTTGGAGAACCCAAAATCAACCAGCAGCAATAACTTTCATCCACTCAAAACCCATTTGGTCATGACTGATGAAGAAACTCATTTTGTTTGGGAGGATTGGATGTGAGCAATTGAGGATGAAAACATAAGACCTAATGATGGAGTATTCTCTATGCAACTTCAAAGCCCAAATTTATCTTCACTTTAAAATAAACACACTTACTTTTGCCTCTTTTTCTTAGGAAATTTAGGAGAGTGTGTTGAGAAATGATAGAAGTAAGACTTATACATATTCTCTTGATCTCAGCAGGCAGCCTTGTGTATTGGCCAATACACAATACATGGGGGGCAGGAGTTGGGTCCTGGCCCTGCTCTTCAAGGTGATGTAACCTTGGGCAAGTTGCTCAACCTTTCTCAGTCTCAGTCTTGTCAATCACAAAATGAAGCCGGAACTCATACCTTTCTTAGAAGGCCAGTGTGAGGATTAAGTGGGCTGTCGACGTAGAAAGCACTTCCTAGGAACACCTTCAAGGTGGAAGGTGGATTTACTGTGGAGTTTATGAAGCTTAAATTTCAGGAATCCTCACTTGCACATACCTCTTTTTTTCAAAAAAATTCCCTTTTGTAGTTAATTTTGTATTCATTGTTGTTGTGTTTTCATAAATAGGGCTTCCCAAATTATATGGTAAACCCTGGGTTTTCCTTTGTCAAACCTTCTTCATCAGATTGTTCCATGATTCCTCCTCTTTTGGTGCAGACCTCAGGATTAATCAATTGAAATAATGCTCTTAATAACTGCTAAATAGAAGACATTATTTTTAGACCATCTGTATGGTGTATGTTATAATAGAGTTCTCCCAGGCAGGAATTATCTAGAAGGAGAAGAATTAATTTGTCTCCACACATATATTAAAGAATGGATTCACTTCTGCCAAGGAAAGTAAGTGTAGAAGTTTCTTGATGAGATTCAATGATTTATAGACTGGTCTACTGATGATTATCACCTGGTGTTAGAATAATAAGGACGCTGAAGATAACACTCATTGAATGCTTCTGATCCAAACCCAGCTATGTGAACATTTTGTTGTACTTGCTTAAGTTGGCAGATTTGTTTTTTGCAGTCTTGTTTGTTTATGATATCTAGAAAAGCTATATGTTTTCTTTAACAGAGGTATGGGCCATTCTGACTGCTACTGAGAGGGGAGAGGTGTTCAGACAGGGTGTCTAGGGGTTGTGGTTAGAAATATGAGAGACATATGGCATGCAGTGACTATTTCTCCCCAAAGTATGGAGGTTTTTTCTTTTTTTTTTTTTTTTAGGAGGAAAGAGTTGAGTAAATGAGGCATTTACTGAGAGAAGCTTTTTATGACAAGTATAGCTCATGTCAAAAGAGACATTTTTATTAAGAAGATACACACACTCATTCCACACTCACGGATTTGAGAGACACGGAGGGATCGAAGGCTAAGAGACATGTACAACGAGAGACAGCAATTTGAAATGGAGATGAGATAAAACATCCTCTCAGATGAAGGCATCTAGAGTTGAGGCTGATTTTGAGAGAAAAGGAAGATAAAATAAAGATTTTAGTTCAGAGGCTTAATTTTACTCAGTTGAAAAGAGTTTAGAAGTACATATAGTTCTGCTTCTGAATACTGACAGAAAGGGACCGGAAGAGTTCAGTGAGAGGGGCAGGGGAGAGAACCACCACAGTTATCTGTTCCCTTGGGTGGCTGAAATGGCTGAGAGCAGCTAGCCTTGGGAGGGGCCTGAAGCAGGACTTGGCGGGAATGGGAAGGTAGTCAATGCGGGACCAATCAGGGCTGACCAGGCTATGGGCCTATATGGAAGAAATGCTTCTTCAAGGTAACAGATGACACTAATTGAGAATCCAGTAAGTGTTCTAATGCTTTGTGATTTCTTCTCTTGAGTGATTCACATTTATTTCATTTATTAGTTTCTTAGTATTATTGGCTTATTAATCAACAGTATACATTTTATTGGTAATGGTAAATACTGTGACTCTTTTTTCTTTCTTTTTTTGAGATAGGGTCTTGTTCTGTCGCCCAGGCTGGAGGCCCAGTGACATGATCATGACTCACTGCAGCTTCAACCTTCCAGGCTCAAGCAATCCTCCCACCTTTGCCACCCAAGTAGCTGGGCTACAGGTATGCACCACCATGCCTGGCAAATTTTTGTATTATTATTATTATTATTATTTTGGTAGAGATTGGGTTTTGCCGTCTTGCCTAGGCTGGTCTTGGACTCCTAAGCTCAAGCAATCCACCCACCTCTGTCTCCCAAAATGCTGGGATTACAGGTCTGAGCCATGGCACCTGGCTGACTCTCATTTTTTTTAAGTTGATACATAGTTTGCATGTATCCTGAAGTGACAAAGTTTTCTGTTGAAGCTACACTTAGAATTACTTTGGCAATAGTGAATCTGAGAGATGAGGTAAAATTCTTTGTTGGGAGAGAAGCCTGATTATTTTACTCATAGTGCAGGTGATGGGAACAGATTCTACTACTTATAATGGCCTTGCACCTGGCTCTTTGCTGGCCATGGTATAAAATTACTTAAGATTTGGTCCCATTTTCAATTCTATCATTATTTACCAAGTGCATCCAGTGTGGGCTGAAGTGGTTTTTGCAACTCCTAAGAACTGATTATATGCATCTCTTCCCAGTGCCACTTTCAGTAATATCATCTTGGGTGCTTGACATTGGCCGTGATGGGAGTATTTACACCACAGAAACTGGCAGTCACTATAAATCAGGGTTTTCTCCATCCCCAGAGAGCTGGTTGTTAAAGGTTTGCCAGGACATACACATCTAAGAAAAAGGTTACTGAGCTAGGCACTGCAGGGGAATTAAAATATGAGTGGGATACATTCTGGTCTTTAGGGATCTTATAATTTGGTAGCAGGAATTAATGATGATGGGGATAATAATAATAATAATAATGAGTACCTGTTGATCACTTACTCTGTTAGAACTTTACAGGTGTTAGCTTGCTTAATCATTACAAAAAACCCTATTAGGTGGGGGCCTATAATTCTCTCTCTCTCTTTTTTTTTTTTTTTTGAGACTGAGTTTTACTTTTGTCACCCAGGCTGGAGTGCAATGGCACGATCCTGGCTCACTGCAACCTCTGCCTCCCGGGTTCAAGGGATTTGCCTGGCTCAGCCTCCCGAGTAGCTATGATTATAGGTGTCTGCCACCAGGCCTGGCTAATTTTTTGTATTTTTAGTAGAGACGGAGTTTCACCATGTTATGAGGGACTGACTGTCAGGCTAAGGCATCTAAGCTTTATTTGGTGTCTTTTCAACAGGTCAATTAAACTGAGGTAAACTAGTCCAGACTGTATACCAATGATCAAAAATTCAGATGTATTTCAGCCCATATCAATGTGATAATAGAGCACTCAATTTTATGAAATCTTGTTGATTTTTTTCAGCTCTTAAGTGTTTAAAGGGCATTTCTTCAAATGGCTGGTGGAGATCATCTCATTGTCCTTATTATATATTCTAACAACTTGATTACAGCTCAAAGCCAATGAATCTCATGCAAGGTAGCCGGATTTATAAATTCCTGTAGGCTCGCGGAATCCTTTGGTGCCACAGGAACACTCATCAGTGGAGGTCTGGTGCACACTGTTGTCCAATGTGCCTTGATAGTCTGTATTGGTTAGAGTGGCTGCTAGCCGGTGTAATCTGTACATTGTTAGAATCTAAATTTCCTGGAGGTAGAAACCATGTTTGTCTTATTTTTCCTTGTCATTTTTTTTTTTTTTTTGAGACGGAGGCTCACTCTGTCCTCCAGGCTGGAGTGCAGTGGCGCGATCTCCGCTCACTGCAAGCTCCGCCTCCCGGGTTCACGCCATTCTCCTGCCTCCGCCTCCAGAGTAGCTGGGACTACAGGCGCCCGCCACCACTCCTGGCTAATTTTTTTTTTTTTTTTTTGTATTTTTAGTAGAGATGGGGATTCACCGTGTTAGCCAGGATGGTCTCGATCTCCTGACCTCGTGATCTGCCCTCCTCGGCCTCCCAAAGAGCTGGAATTACAGGCGTGAGCCACCGCTCCCGGCCTCATTGTCATTTTAATAAATGGCAGTTTCTGGTCAATCTGGGTTTTCCATAAATATTCATTGCCATAAACATTCATGGTGTCTCTTTATGCTCCGTGGGTTGTACCCTAAAAATGCTAGTTTCCACAATTTTGTTTCTGGTATAATTAATAATATGTTAAAAAATATTTTTAAAAAACAGGTTTCTCATTTATATATGTGTTTGTGGAGTTTCTTCCTAGCCATGGCAGTCGGGAGGCGGTAAGGCAGGTAATTTGTTCTTTTGCTAAGCAACAGGGACTCAGACTGAAAAGTTTTGAAAACCACCTGGTTTAAACACTTAATGTCTCTTCCATCCGTCTGCCCAGTCGGTCTTGGGGAGTAGATCCAGACAACCTCAGGTTCATCTGCTCCTGCCTCACCTGGCATTTGGCTTTTCTGATTCCGAAGTGCCACTCCCAGCCCCTCCAACTTGGTTCTGTGGGTGTCCTGATTGATGGTGTCCCAGCTGGACTACCTGACTTTCCTAGATTTGACTTCAGCACCACCTTGAGGCTACACGGTCCTTGACACTTTTTTACCTTAGGTAAGAAATACTAATGATTCACTTTCTGGGTGCTAAGCCTCCAGTGGGTGCTTGAATTTATTTGTCTAATAACAAATGAGTGACTGAATTAATAAATTAGTGGATTTTCTGTGATTAAAAGTTGCAATTTCTTCTCTTCTACCGTTCTTACCACTGAACAACAGACAACATGTAATAGGCACTTTCCTAGTCTATGTAAGACTCTTGATTTAAAATAAGTGATGTTTTGGTGTCCCTCTTGTTACCTGTCTTTGCCACTTTGGGTGGATCAGTCTCCATGTGGCAGTAGGGATAGGTAGTCCAATCTATAATTGCTTATAACCTTTACCAAATCACAAAAATCACCAGAGAATGTGTTTAATCATTTCTTGATCCTGGGAATTCCTTAGGTTCCTTCCCAAGTTGCAACAGGGAGGAAATGTGGGTACAAATGTATGTGATTTACTTGGACTGCTTCATACTAAGGGACTGGGTGGTATATATCTGTGGTGCTTAAAGGGCTTGGCACAATTCTAAGATCATTGCCCTGATATCATCTGCTGAATGTCTTACAAGTCCTCCCAAGTTTTGGGAGGAGCCTTCCAATACCTGCTCTTCCTTCTCAATATGTTTTATAATAATATGTCTAGGCTGGGCATGGTGGCTCACACCTGTAATCCCAGCACTTTGGGAGGCTGAGGCAGGCGGATCATGAGGTCAGGAGATCGAGACCATCCTGGCTAACACGGTGAAACCCCATCTCTACTAAAAATACAAAAATTAGCCAGGTGTGGTGGTGGGCGCCTGTAGTCCCAGCTACTCGGGAGGCTGAGGCAGGAGAATAGCGTGAACCTGGGAGGTGGAGCTTGCAGCTTGCAATGAGCCGAGATTGTGCCACTGCACTCCAGCCTGGGTGACACAGCAAGACTCCATCTCAAAAATAATAATAATAATAATAATAATAATAATAAGCCTGTAGTCACCAAAACTTGCAACCTGAACATATTCTTTGTAGAACTTGTCCCCTTGTTTCATGAGGAAAGATATTCACTAGGAAGGACTGAAAGAGACAGCATGCTCTAGGTAGCAGAATGAGTGCTTGTGTCTCAGGAGACACTCGACTTAAACAATATAAACCAAGAATAACATTCTAAGCCTCTCAACCATCTGAACAAACCCCTCCTTTCAGCCAAGGGCATTCCAAAGTTAACCTGAAAAATTAGTTCAGGCCATGATAGGAAGCGGGTGGGTGTCGGACATGTCTCACAGTTGACCAGCATTAACATCAGTACAGAGATCTTAAGACAGATAGAACTGACTTTTTAAGTCTGATAAGAAACATTTACAATCTATTCTCTAAAGCCTGCTACCTGGAGGCAGATCTGCATGATAAAACCTCAGCCTCCACAGCCCCTTACCTTAACCCAGAGATTCCTTTGTATTGATTCTAAGTCTTTAGACAATAACTTGACCAATTGCTAATCAGAAAATCTTTCAATCCACCTAAGACCTGGAAGCCTCCCCCTACTGTCCCCACCCACCACTTCCAGACCCCACTTTTCCAGACCAAACCAATGTACATTTTACATGTGTTGATTGATGTTTTATGTCCCCTTAAATTGTATAAAACCAACTTGTAGCCTGACCACCTTGAGCAATGTTCTAAGGATCTCCTGAGGGCTGTGTCACGGGCCATTGGTCACTTATATATGGCTCAGATAAATCTCTTCACATGTTTTACAGAATTTGAGTCATTTTGTTGACAAGAACAACAGAAAAATACCACAACAATCCTTGATATGGTTTTATTTCCTATGACTGCGCTTGTAATTTTAGCCACATGTTGGGAGAAGGGGTTACATCTAAAGTGACAGAGGCATGCAATGGCGAATTTGACTAAATTGGTTGCATCAATTTACAATGGAAATCAGTTTCTTATCCTAAATATATTCGCTTGTAATGTTGAAATTGCCCCTCCATTCGTGTCTCTCCACCCTCCCTATTCCATTCTAGCGTTTTGTGAACAAACTTATATTTACGCTACCTCTACTCTTATGATTTTAAAAAGTCTTTCTTTAGTTATTTCTCCTTTCATTCTCCATCTTCTCAGACTAAAGGGTCTTAAGATTTTTAGTGTATCAGGCTCCCCATCCTCTCCCTTACTCTATTCAAGCTTTTTAGAACTTTCCTCAGCTTTCTGCCTATCTTGAAGTGTTGCAGGAGGTCACTAGGCAGGCATGAGCAAGGCAGGAAAGGGTTCCCCTCCACCCCACCAGGAATGTCAAGAAACCATCAGGTGATGGTCAGGCAGTGGTCATACTGTCGGTCTAAAATAATAATTGGTCACAGCTGGCGCCGGGGAAAGGCAGTCTCCCAATAGATAGAAACATCTGAATCTGGTGATCAGCAGCCTCCTGATAAGAGCTCAGGAGGTGGGCTAGGGGGCTCAAGCATGCACATTCAGAGGCAAAATGGCAGATTTTTTTTTTTTTTTTTTGAGATGGAGTCTCGCTCTTTCACCCAGGCTGGAGTGCAGTGGCGCGATCTCGGCTCACTGCAAGCTCCGCCTCCAGGGTTCACGCCATTCTCCTGCCCCAGCCTCTCCAGCAGCTGGGACTACAGGTGCATGCTGCCATGCCTGGCTAATTTTTTGTATTTTTAGTAGAGACGGGGTTTCACTGTGTTAGCTAGGATGGTCTCCATCTCCTGACCTTGTGATTTGCCCGCCTTGGCCTCCCAAAGTGCTGGGATTACAGTCGTGAGCCACCGCGCCAGCCCGGCAAAATTTAACTGGTATATGACTTCCCCAGGGACATTCAACGGGTAAGAGAAGAACGCCTCAAGTGAGCATTTGTATAACTCGGGTAAACACACTGCACATGCTCACCTCCCAAGTGCTGGCACACCACTGCGCATGCGGACAGCCCACACCAGGGGAAGAACCAGGGGAGAAGAGGTAGATGTAAGACCCCAGAAGTATGCCATCATATAAAACCCCAAGTCAAAATGTCAAACCATGCACTTGGTTGGCCCTCTTCTAGGTGTACTTTACTTCCTTTCATTCCTGCTCCTCTGATGTTCTTTAATAAACTTTCATTCCTGCTCTAAAGCTTGCTTCGGTCTCTCCTTCTGCCTTATGCCCCTCAGACAAATTCTTCCTTCTGAGGAGGCAAGACTTGAGGTTGCTGCAGACCCGAACAACTACAGATTTGCTGCCAGTTATAGAAGGATGACTTGTTGGGATTGGCAGGTGACACCATAGTCCCCTTGCATTTCTTGAGTTGTCATTTTGAGGTACAAGCACAATATTCATATTTAAGCACTGGTAATGCATTCCTCAAGAAGGCAGGACAGAATGGCGTGAACCCGGGGGGCGGAGCTTGCAGTGAGCCGACATTGCGCCACTGCACTCCAGCCTGGGCAACAGAGCGAGACTCTGTCTCAAAAAAAAAAAAAAAAAAAGAAGGCAGGACAGGAGATATTAATGATCACCGTGTCTTTGGAGCAGAGGTTTTCAGAAAAAGCATTTGTAAACACTTCACATTCTTGTAGCATCTAAGTCACACATCAGAACAAAGGGCTTTGGGGAAAGGATTTTCACCCAACTGTCTAGTTGAGAATGGTTGATAAAGTCAGCACTTCTCTAGTCTTGTACCTTGAACCTTGCCTGAGCAAGCCATCAGGAGAAGTTCTTTGTGAAATTCTGTATTCTTCCTTGGCTGTTTGTTGTAGGTTCAGACAAAACCAGGATTGGAGTTGGATAGTTGCTCCAAGCTTTCTTATTATTCAATAGTCTAAGACATTTACAAGTAGGATGTTTCATTTGAAGTAAGAATGTACTACAGCTTCCGGGAATGGATTGAGGATTCTGGCTAAGAAAACTTATTTTAAAAAACCTCAACTTGATCCACAACTTTATTGGTCAAAAGGGAAATGTACCAGCAAATAGATACCAGGGTTTGGAGTATTTAGTGATAGACAATTCTTTTCTTTCCTTCAAGCTTCCTTCCTCAACTAATGTAAGTATGTTAATAGGATGTGATTTCCCTAATAGACAACACTGATAGGAACAGGGGTGGGACTGAACATAATGGTTTCTGTAACATGTTTAATTTCTGATGTTGCTGTTAAATGTTGAGGAAAATTAGTCACATTTAGAACCATCTGTTTCCAAAAGTGGCTAAAGTGTGGATTGCCTCCTGACTAGTCAGTTTATTGCTTATAATAATAGTAGTGGTGTGAAATGATTCTTTTTATTCGCTTTCTTTGTTTCGGCTATAAATACACATTTGGCTTCTAGAGAACTGGGATTTAAAATGTCAAAGGACATCGTTCACATATCTTGGCCATAATGCATGTAAAAGGAAATCTAAATTTGTACTGTTCTCTTCAATCCCAATATACTTTATGTTCCATTTAGATGCAGCTACAGATTGGAAACTATAGTTATGAAGATGTATGCAATCTTCAGTAGTAATAAGCACTGTATAATCAACAAAGGGTTGAAGAGTGAATTGGAAGGATTCTAATATGTGATAACGTAAGCATTTTATTTCCTGGGTTGTTGATGGTTAGGGAATCAGACGAGGTGGGGAACAGTGAAGAAAGTCCCTTAAGTGTACATATGCCTTTCACAAGGCACAGTAAACAATTTTTTGTTATTGTTTTTTTGAACCAGGGTCTCTCTGTTGTCCAGGCTGAAGTACAGTGGCTTGATCATGGCTCATTGAAGCCTTGAGCTCCCAGGCTTAAGCTATCCTCCTACCTCAGCCTCCCAAGTGGGAAAATTAATTTTTTTTTTTTGAGATGGAGTCTTGCTCTGTCGCCCAGGTGGGAGTGCAGTGGTGCGATCTTGGCTTACTGCAAGCTCCACCTCCTGGGTACAAGCGATTCTGGCCCAGCTAATTTTTGTATTTTTAGTAGAGACAGGGTTTCACTATGTTGGCCGGACTGGTCTCAAACTCCTGACCTCAGGTGATCCATCTGCCGTGGCCTCCCAAAGTGTTGGGATTACAGGCGTGAGCCACCCACGCCCTGGCCAACAAACCAATTTTTAAAGCTAGCAACCAACTAATTTTGTGTTTGCTGCCATATTTTTTGTTGTTGTTGCTGTTGTTTTTTGCCTTCAGAGTGGTCATTTATGTAGAGTGGACATAAAACTTAAATATAACTGTCCAAACCTCTTAATCAGCAGGTCAAAGTTCTGGAAAGCTCGTCTGAAATACTTGTTAGACTATTTACAATGTTCATGTGATGTGTTTCCTTAAGGAAACAAGTCTCCCATTTCGGGCTGTGAATGTGGTACTTTATTTTTGAGTGGTTGCTGGGATCTTAGCAGAATTTGCTAATTTTGCATGACTACCTGAGATGTTTTTGTAGGAAAATCAGGCTCTTCTTTGCATCTCTTGAGTGGCTCTGAATATGCACATCTGTGCTTCCAGTGAAGCAGTTGAAAACTTTGCCCCACAGCACTCACACAGTGGAGGAAGATTTACTTGCTTTACCTGATGTCAGTTCTGGAACACTGTTCCTACTTCACAACATAAGAAAAGTTTTATGCGATTTTAAAAATATTTGTTGTAGAGATGGGGTCTCGCTATATTGCCCAACTGGTCTCAAACTCCTAACCTCAAGTGATGCTCCTGCCTCAGCTTCCTAAAGTGCTGGATTACAGGTGTGAGCCACCATGCCTGGTCAGAAAGTTTAAAAAACCAAAGAAACAGAAAAACCAACCCTTATTTTAGACAAGGTCAAAGGGAGTGGAGGAGGGAGAGTTTTTGAAATCAGAAATAAATTGTTTATTGCAACTACATTGAAAGTTATCTTTTCCCACAAATGAAGAATTAGAATTCTCTGGAAGTGAGATGGATTTTTTAGAAACTTTGTGGACTAGGGTGATCTTACCTTCCAGATGTGTAAAGCAACAAAACATTAAAGGTATGCTAAGCTAATTGTACAGTGAGAGCAAAGAAGCTCTCCCTTTGTGATACGAAGCTTCGAAGGCTCAATTAGAAGGTGCATCCTCTTAAGGCTGGGATGATTCCTCTCCTACTGCCTACATCTGTTGGTAGTAGTGGAATTGGTTATCTTCTGAAACCATTGGTTTGATCTGTTGATTAGGGGTGAGGGCTAAATTTTTGGCATTTTGAAAATTAAGAAATTCAGTGAATGTGTGAAATTCTTCTTACATGGGTGTCTAGATTGGTCTCTCCTAAATGAATTTTGAAGTGGGTTGCTGACAACTAGTTCAATAATCCTGCATGACAGTAATTTCAAAATGACATTTTTCCCCCTATTAAAGCAGTGGAATTGATTGCTTGCAAAATGTTTTAATGGTAGCTTTTCATGGTATGGTTTACAGTACAAATGTGAACTGAAACACCTTAATTAGGCCAGTGCCAAAATGAAATGGCCTGCACTTACATGATACGGAATCCTCAACGAAAGTTCAGCAGAGAGAATTTTTGATTTGCTGTAGTTGAGTGTAAGGGCAGAGCCAAATCACTAGCTGCCTGTGGAACTGTAATAAAATGGACAGGTGCTGCTTCAAAGAGAATTGACGCAATTAGCTTCACCCATATTCCACTGGCATTCTCTGAATTACCTCCTAACCCTCTCTCTTTCCATCTTTCTCCTATTCATAGCCAAATCAGTCCTTTTATAACAAATTGTCATTTTTTCATGCCTTATGTATCGAGATTTTTGCTTGGGATTTTAACAGTATAATTTGTTTCCAGCTAAAAAATGAAAATGGATGTGAGAGAAGGTAAAGGAGAGAAAAGACTAAATGTTTTCCCACCTGGAATATCTATATTATACTAGGAAACTTGACGATGTAGGAAGAAATGTGACAATACTTCATTATTTTGCTACTTTTCTCTACCAGGCAAGCCCTTTGCTGCAGATGACTAGAGGTATATAGGTTATTTGACTAGAAACAACTAATGATATGGACACTAGCAATTATTATGACTAGCGGAAAAGTGGCTAAAAGGATCTATTTTCCCACCATGCAACAGTTGCACAAGAAAGATCTTTGAAATTATTTTGCATTACTAAAATGGGTTATCATTCTTGCTGGGTGTCTATGGTTTATTTTTTCATTCATTTATTTACTCCTTCTATAAATATTTATTCTGTCTGCACTAAGGGCCAGCTCTGTATGAGGCACTGGAGATAGACTGGTGAAGCCATCAGACATGGAGCTTACAACCATTGAAAATTATTAAAATAATGAATTACAATGGTGATGGAAATCTGAGGGATAAGCACAGCAGTGTTGTGTGAACATTACTCAGGGGAGACCTATTAAGAATAAGGATGATTGGATTATTGTCTGGAAGCTGCATTTAGTCTTGTTTAGTAGCTATAAAAATAGATAGATTAATATGTACTTTGAAATAGCATGTCTAGAAATATATTTGCATAGGGAAATACAGCGGGGTGTCCAGAGAATACAGGGTGAGTGCGTGTGGAAGTCCCTGAAGAACTGACTAGTAACTTGGAGGGAAGATTATGCCACCTACTTTATTTAACGTGGTAGCCATCACACTGGAAAACGAATTCAGGTCTGTTTTGCTTATTAGCCTCTTGGAAATGGTGGTCCTCATGCTCACGACAAAGTTTTTGAGGGACTTTTATAAGAATTAGGTTTTCTGGCTACCAAATATCTTTACTTGGATTTTCTCATGAGTTTACTTTGCAGTTCATTTATTTGAATAAATTTGACAGGCTTTTTCATGTTTTCCCATTATATCTTATCTTGTTGATTTTACCATAGTTAATTCTCTCTGAATTCTTATTCCGGCATCCACAAACTTGCTTCTTCTATCTTTGCATCACCAGGAAATTGGTTAAAGATGGCTTGTCTTCATGTTGTCTAATAAAATTGCTAAACATGACAGGGCCTAACACAGAGACGGGTATGCATTCCAGAGGTCTCCCTTCAGCTGACATTGCTCCATTAGTAAGGTGTTGCACTACATTTGAATTCCCAGCAATATGCTGTCATCAATGCTGTATAATATAGGGCCAGTTAACTAGAGTGGTAGACAGGCCCCGATACCAGGATTCTGACTGTCATGGAGTGGCAGACCAGCCACCATGAACTGAGGAAGCAGAGACTGCTAGGGCTTAAAAACACTTTATCTGTGCCAGAAACTGCAAACTGAAGGAATGGTACACTGTGGAAGCCAGAACTTCTCTCCCAAGCCTCAGGCCTGGATGTCCAACACTGTATTTATTACCATCCCCACTGGGTGTCCCACAGGGACCTCAAACCAGACAAGTCACAAATCGAACTCATCTTTCTGCATCCCTAGAATGGTCTCATTTGCCTTTGTCTCTATTCTGGTTCATTCTCCACATTGCAATGAGAGTGGTCCTTCCAACAAATCTAATTTTGTCCCTTCCTTGTTCTAAATTTGTTTATGGTTCCCCCTACATACGCAGGATAAAGTCTGAGCTCCTCTGCATGAATGAAAAACTCTCCGTGATCTGACCTCCACCTAACTTGTCTAACTTTGTCTCCGGTTCACTGCCTTGTTAATTTACATCCACACTGAACTTCTTTGTTTTTCTGAACATGTTACGCTCCTCATTCTCTTACCTTTTCGTATTTTACTCCCTTTGGTCAGAACCCCATTTATCTCCCTGACAGCCCCCTATTCAGTTTCCTAGCCTCAGTTCTGGGGCCACTTTCTCTGTGAAGCCTGGAAAGACATCACAGGGCAGCCTTCACAGACTCCCATGGCTGGCTCACGGGACCTCCCAATGCTTAGATTAAACCACGTATGCTGCCATTTTTCTGCTGAACATGGTTATCATTATAGTGATTTTCTCTTGATGCCAGGGTCCGTGTCATGCCATCTTTGAACCGCTAGCCCCTCAGAATGTCTTGTTTGTGGAAGGTACTTTTGGAACGAGGGAGAGCTGAGTAAGACTAGGGACAAGGATGCTATGAGAAGAAAGACAAGTGGGGACACTGTGGGGCTGCATTCTGACATTAAGGCAAAAGGACAAGTTTCCTCTCTATAAATGCCGGTGCTGCACCTGTGTCGTGGCTCCACCTTATTCACTCTATGGTGGAGGAAGCTAGTAGTTCAGCTGTATTCTTTCTTCTCTTCTTCCTTTCATAATCGAACTGGAGAGTTTAGCGGGGCATGGGGTTTCCCAGCCAGAGACAGCATCTCTCACATTCTCTTACAAGATATGGTCGAGTGGCAAAGTTCTGGCCAATGGGAAGTGAGAGGAAGAAATGTGTGGCAGTTTCAGGTTGTGCCCTCAAAAGGCATAATGCACACCCTCCTGGACATTTTTCTGCTCTACATTGCATATTCTGTAGATGTGGTGGTGGGTGTTAGAGATGGAAACACTGAGTTGCATATGGCAGAACTTGCCCCAGTAGCCTGGGCACCAGCCCATTGACTGTGAACATGGAAGGAAAACTTCCTTGTCTGACCCATAGTAGTTTCAGATCTCTGCAGAGACTTTACCTGAACACCCTATGTTTAAAAATCATGAAGCATTTCAAACACACACAGTTTTGATACTTTTTGTGATAAGTGCTTCGTATATTTTCTTTTCCATTTCTTTTCATTTTCCATTTTAAAAGAAATAATGTTATATTTGTAACATTTATGTGCGTTTTAAACACAAAAATCATTTACAAAAAACAGCATAGTTTTTTCCAGTCCCCATTTGGTTTTTGAGATTTGTCTGTTGATTTACATATGGTGGGATCAATATTTTAACTACTATGTACCATTTCGCTGAATGAATAGAATTCAATTTTATATAGAATATAATTCCATTTAAATAACAGGATTCAGTGATCCTCTTATTGAGATATCTTGAGGTTGTTTCCAATTTTTAACTATTATAAATAATTGCTATAAAACACCCTTGTACATGTCTCTCGTGCTTATGTGCAAGATTTTACCTAGAGACTCTTGGGTTTTAGAATGTACACAGCTCCAATTCTATAGAATTTTGCTAAATTACTCTCCAAAGCCTTTTTGTTAAAGGATAAAAATCAGCATTATAATAGAGCTCCTATTGTTCTACATCTCTGCCAATGTGTGATATTGCTAGGCTTTAAATTTTTTGTCCATTTGATGAGTTTTAAAAATTTATATTTTTGATTACTACTGAAGTTAAGCATCATTTTGTTTCTTGACCATTCTATTCCCCTCAACTATGAACTGAATTAATTGTTATTATTAATTTAAGGGAGTTTTATGTTGTTTAATTTATAATTACAACTTTTATCTTAGATTCAGGGGTACATGTGTATGTTTGTTACATGAATATGTTGCATGATGCTGATATTTGTGGTATGATTAATCCTGTCACCCAAGTAGTAAATATAGTACCAATAGTTAGTTTTGCAACTCTTGCCCCTCTCCCATCCGTTCCCACCTAGTAGTCCCAAGTAGTTCTCTTGTTGCCATCTTTATGTCCATGAGCACCCAGTGTTAGCTCTCACTTAGAAGTGAGAACATATGATATTTTATTTTCTTTTCCTGAATTAATTCGCTTAGGACAATGGCTCTAACCTGCATTGGTGTTGTTGTAAAGGACATGATTTTTTCTTTTTAATGACTGTTTAGTATTCCATGGTGTATATATACCACATTTTCTTTATCCAGTCCATCATTGATGGGTACCTAGGTTGGTTCCATATCTTTGCTATTGTAAATAGTGCTATCATAAACAGACACACACATGCATGTTTTTGGTAGAATGGCTTTTCTTTTGGACATATACCTACTAATGAGATTGCTGGGTTGAATGGTAGTTCTGTTTTTTTTTTTTTTTTTGAGACAGAGTCTTGCTCTGTTGCCCAGGCTGGAGTGCAGTGACGCTATCTTGGCTCACTGCAAGCTCTGCCTCCTGGGTTCATGCCTCCTGGGTTCTCCTGCCTCAGCCTCCCAAGTAGCTGGGACTACAGGTGCCTGCCACCATGCTCAGCTAATTTTTTTTGTTTATTTTTAGTAGAGGCAGGGTTTCACCATATTGGCCAGGATGGTCTTGATCTCCTGACCTTGTGATCCACCTGCCTTGGCCTCCCAAAGTGCTGGGATTACAGGTGTGAGCCACCGCACCCCACCAAATGGTAGTTCTGTTTTAAGTTCTTTGAGAAATCTCCAAACTGTTTTCTACAGTGGCTGAACTAATTTACATTCCTACCAACAGTGTATAAATATTTTTTAAATTATTTTTTGAATTTTTTATTTCCATAGGTTTTTGGGGAACAGGTGGTGTTTGGTCACATAAATAAGTTCTTTCATGGTGATTTCTGAGATTTTGGTGCACCCATCACCTGAGCAGTATAGTGTATAAGCATTTTTGAGGAAGTTTTAAAGAAAGATAATTTATTAATTCCTTGTTAGTTATGTCTGAAAATGTTTTCTCCTTATCTATGTTTTTATCTCCTGGTATTTTTTTGCTATGCAAAATTTAAAATTTAGTATAGTCAAATTAATGCACCAATTTTTCTTAATAATTTCTGCTTGTTGAATCTTGTTTAAGAAATGTTTCTATACCCCAAGGCCATGTTGGATGTCAATTACAGTGTGAGGTATATGGAGGCTTTTTGTACTATCTTTGTAATTTTTCTGTAAATCTAAAGCTGTTTTAAAATTTAAAAGTGTATTTAAAAATTCCTGTGATTAGTATGTTAAAGAATATATGTCAAAATGGAAAATTTTACCAGAAAACGAGAATTTATAAAACATAATTAAGTGGAAATTATACAAATAAAAATATAATAAGTGAAATTAAGAGCTTCATATATGGGTTTAACAGCATATTAGACTGTGAAAGAGATGAGCAATGAACTGGAAGATAGATCAATAGAAAATATTCAGACAAAAACATGGAGAAAAAATGTATAAAATAAAGCATAAATGTAAGAGACATATGGAACAAAGTGAAATATGTTCAATTAAAGTTTATAAATGAAAAGAGGGAGATAATGATATAGAACCAATGTTTGAAGAGCTACCAACAAAGGTTTCCGAAAATGAGAAAAGATATGAAATCAGCTAAAATTAAAAAAGTTTATGAATCTCCAAATAGAATAAATTTAGATAAAATTACATCTAGGCCCCTATTAATACAAATGTAGAAAGCACATGCAAAGAGAAAAATCTTAAAAGCAACTACAGAAATTCTTTCAACAAACAACAATAAGACATACAGCTAACTTTTCAGCATGAATAATGGAAGTCAGGAGTTAATGGAATGAGGTCTTTAAGGTACTGAAAGGAAATAGGAGCATTCTGGAATTATATATTGAGGAACAAGAAAAGAAATGAGCTATCAAGCTATGACAAGACATGGAAGAATCTTAAGTGCATAGTCCTAAGTGAAATAAAACAGAGTGAAAAGGCAACAAACTGTATGATTCCAACTACATGACATTTCAGCAAAGAAAAAATTGCAGAGACAATAAAAATATCAGTTTTGTCAAAGGGTTTGAGGGGAAAAAGTCAGAGGAGGGGGGATACATAGGTAAAACAGAGAGGAATTTTAGGGTGGTGCAACTATTCTATGTGGTACTGTAATGGTAGATACATGACATTATGCATTTGTCAAAACCCATAAAACTATGCAACAGAAGGTGTGAATCTTAAACTATAGACTTTAGTTAATTAAAAAAGGTCACCAGATATTTCCTTTGATCAGTGCCAGACATTTATTAAAATGACTCTGACCGTATCTGCACACATGTACCAATTTTGCAGGGTTAGGAATGGCATGAATTAAAATCAGGCAAAAAATGGGTTAAGTGGTTGGTTACACAAAAAATATTGTGCAATTTGAAGTCATTTGTTGTCTTCTACCTCAAATAATTTGTGTGTAAAGATATAATCCGAAAAGCACCTATTTATTGATATGGTCAGGTACAACAAATTACCAGCTGATATTTTCTAAGAGTCCACGTAATCTTCAGAAAGCTTAATTAATTTGAACACTAGCAATTTAAGGCACCTTTCTACTATTGCATAACTTATCACCTCGATTTAACTCTGAATTTTAGGGTCTTTTGCTTTTATCTCCTCTGCAAACTGCCTGTCTTTAACGGTTTTACCTTTTTCCCACTGGCAGTGATATCTAAATAGAGCACAAGCTTGTAAAACCAGACAGTTGTGCTTTTTGTCAAAAGCACTGGAAAAGGCTGAGGAGAAAATAAAACACTAATATGGCTCTTAACCTTGGGTGGACGTTAGTTAGAATCACTGGTAGAACTTTTAGGCTGCACTAGTACCTGGGTTCCACTGCCAGAGAATTTGATTTAATTGGTCTGCAGTGGGGCCTGTATATCAAGGGTTGAGGATGGAGTCTTGCTCTGTTGCCCAGGCTGGAGTGTGGTGGTGTGATCTTGGCACACTGTTACCTCCGCCTCCTGGGCTCAAGTGATTCTCCTGCCTTAGCCTCCCAAATAGCTGGGATTACAGGTGACTGCCACCACGCCTGGCTAATTCTTGTATTTTTAGTAGAGGCAGGGTTTCACCAGGTTAGCCAGGCTTGTCTTGAACTCCAATTTCAAGTGATCTGCCTGCCTCGGCCTCCCAAAGTGCTGGGAATACAGGTGTGAGCCACCGTTCCTGGCCTGGACTGAGTCTTAAATCTGAATTTTAATATTCTTTTTCTGGTTCTAATTTACTAGTACCGTGGTTAATCAAAATACAGTTCTATGAGTGTTTAAGGATTCCAGCTTTGGAGTTAGAACAGGGGTTCTAATCCTGTCTTTGGCATTAACTGGCCATGTAATTATTGGCAAAGTGCATCTTAAAGCCAATTCTTCCCCACCAAAATAGGAAATTTTTTTTTCAGTGTGACAATTATATGAAATAATAAACATGCAAGGAGAATGGTGTTTTTAAAATGTTAAATCAGCGTTGTTGCCAAGATCATAATTGTCCTATGATTTCCCATCCATCGAATTAATGACATTTACTTTTTTCATGGGAGAGCATGTAGTATCTAGGAACATCTTTGATTTTTGTGATGCTCAGTATTAAGTGTCAACCTGATTGGATTGAAGGATGCAAAGTATTGTTCCTGGGTGTGTCTGCGAGGGTGTTGCCAAAGGAGATTAACATTTGAGTCAGTGGACTGGGAGAGGCAGACCCACTCAGTCTGTGTCGGTACCGTCTAATCAGCTGCCAGCACAGCTAGAATAAAGCAGGCAGAAGAAGATGGAAAGAGCAGACTTGCTGAGTCTTCTGGCCTTCATTTTTCTCCCATGCTGGATGCTCCCTGACCTTGAACATCAGACTCCAAGTTCTTCAGCTTTTAGACTCTTGAACTTACACCAGTGGTTTGCCAGAGGCTCTCAGGCCTTTGGCACTCCCAGCCCCAAGGAAGCCCAGGGAATCCATTTCTGACTTTATCTCATTTGGGCCCTTGGGGAGGGCTGTCAGTGGAACTGGGGAAAGACCACAGGGAGAAGTAAACTTCCAGCTGAACTTTGTAATAATTTTGACAGAGTGTGAATTTTCCAGGGCAGAATCTGGGAGTTGAGGGGCGAATGGGAAGTACAGATACAAGCACAGAAGCAGTGGCGGGGAGGGGCGAAACCTGAAAGCCGTGCTTGCTTTCTTAGCGCGGAGGCTTGAAGCCTGGGTCAGGATCTCAGCCCTGCTCACCAGCTGCCTGGATATAAACTTGGTGCTGTTGGAGAACACAGTGGGAGTGAGACTGGCCTTTCTGTCTGTGTGGGAGTTGAGTGAGGCCTGTCACTGCTGGCTTTCCATCACTTCCCTGGCAACCTGTATGATACAGCAGAGGCAGCCATAAGCCCCATGGGACCATAACTCCATTGGCCTGAGAACCACACCCCCATTCCCCACAGTGGCCTCTGCAAGCCCCGCCCAAGGAAAGCCTGAGCTCGGATCGTCCTAGCCTATCCCCACCTGACGATCTTTCTCTATTGCCCTGGTAGCTGAAGAAAAAAGACATAATCTCTTGGAAGCTCTATGACCCTGCCCACTGCCTGGGAAACCTGAATACATATCCAGGTGACCCTAGAGCAAGCTTGTATCCTCCCTATACTACCACAGCTGATGCTCTCTTTAAAGTGCCACCTCCTAGCTGGAGGCCAACTAACACAAACTATTACAGCAACTCATAAAATAATAATCCTGCCCCAAGAAGGGAGAAAGCAGCAGCTAACTCTACCACCTGTAACATCCTGGCTCCCACCAGAGGTCCTGATTCTGTCAATGTGACACCTTTACTACCAACACAACCAGCATCCAAGAAAACTAGCACACTAAACAAAGCTACAACCAAGGACCCTCACAGAGTCCGCTTCACTACTCTGCTGCCTCCACTGGAGCAGGTGCTGGTATCCATGACTGAGAGACTTGAAGATGGATCACATCACTGGGCTCCTTGCAGATACTCCCCAGTACCATCCCAGAGCCTGGTAGTTCCACTGGGAGGCTAGACCCAGAAGAGAAATAATAATCACTGCAGTCCAGCTCTCAGGAAGCCCCATCCCTAGGGGAGGGGAGAGAGCACCACATCAAAGGAGCACCCTGTGAGAGAAAAGAATCTGAACGGCAGCCTTGAGTCCCAGCTCTTCCCTCTGACATAGTCTACCCAAATGAGAAGAAACCAGAAAAACAATTCTGATAATATGATAAAACAAGGTTCATTAACATCCCCAAAAGATCAGACTAGTTCACCAGCAATGGATCCAAACAAAGAAGAAATCTCTGAATTGCCAGAAAAAGAATTCAGAAGGTCAATTATTAAGCTACTCAAGGAGGCACCAGAGAAAGGTGACTATCAGCTTAAAGAAATTTAATAATGATACAGGATATGGATGGAAAAATCTCCAGAGAAATAGATAGCGTAAATAAAAAACAATCACAACTTTGGGAGATGAAGGCCACTATTGGGGAAATGCAAAATACACTGGCAAGTTCCAACAATAGAATCAAACAAGCAGAAGAAAGAACTTCAGAGCTCTAAAACAAGGCTTTCAAATTAACCCAATCTGACAGACAAAGAAAAAAGAATTAAAAAATGAAGGTCAGGGCCGGGCGTGGTGGCTCACGCCTGTAATCCCACCACTTTGGGAGGCTGAAGCGGGTGGATCACCATGTCAGGAATTCAAGACCAGCCTGACCAACATGGTGAGACCCCGTCTCTACTAAAAATACAAAAATTAGCCAGGCATGGTGGCACGCGCCTGTAATCTCATTTCCTCAGGAGATTGAGGCAGGAGAGACTCACTTGGACCCGGGAGGGGGAGTTTGCAGTGAGCCGAGACCGCGCCATTGCACTCCAGCCTGGGCGACAGAGCCAGACTCCGTCTCAAAAGCAAATGAAGGCCGGGCACAGTGGCTCACACCTATAATCCCAGCACTTTGGGGGGCCAAGGTGGGCGGATCACCTGAGGTCAGGAGTTCGAGACCAGCCTGACCAACATGGAGAAACCCCTGTATCTACTGAAAATACAAAATTAGCTGGGAGTGGTGGTGCATACCTGTAATCCCAGCTATTTGGGAGGCTGAGGCAGAAGAATCACTTGAAGCCAGGAGGCGCAAGTTGTGGTAAGCTGAGATCACACCATTGCACTCCAGCCTGAGCAACGAGAGTGAAACTCTGTCTCAAAAAAACAAAACAAAAAACAAAACAAAGAAAAACCAAAGCCTCCAAGAAATTTAGGATCATGTTAAATGACCAAATATAAGAATAATTGGTGTTCCTGAGAAAGAAGGGAAATCTAAAAGTTTGGAAAATGTATTTGAAGGAATAATTGAAGAAAACTTCCCTGGCCTCTCTAGAGATCTAGACATCCAAATCCAAGAAGCTCAAAGAATACCCGGGACATACATTGGAAAAAGATCTTCGCTTAGGCACACAGTCATTAGGTTATCTAAAGTAAAGACAAAGGAAAGAATCTTAAGAGTTTTGAGGCAGTATCAAGTAACCTATAAAGGAAAACCTCTCAGATTAACAGCAGATTTCTCAGAAGAAATCCTACAAGCTAGAAGGAATTGAGGTCATATCTTTAGCCTCCTTAAACAAAACAATTATCAGTCAAGAATTTTGTATCCAGCAAAACTGAGCTTTATAAATGAGGGAGAGATATAGTCTTTTTCAGAAGAACAAATGCTGAGAGAATTTGCCACTACTAAGCCAGCACTACCAGAACTGCTAAAAGGAGCAGGAATCATGAAACAAAACCTTGAAATACACCAAAACAGAACCTCCTTAAAGCATAAATCTCACAGGACCTATAAAACAATAACATAATGGAAACAAAACAAAACAAAAAAACAAGGTATTCAGGCAACAACTAGCATGATGAATAGAATAGTACCTCGCATCTCAAAACTAATGCTTAATGTTAATGGCCTAATTGCTCCACTTAGAAGGTACAGAATGTCAGAATGGATAAGAATTCACCAACCAAGTAAGTGCTGACTCATATAAACTTATGGTAAAGGGGTAGAAAAAAATATCCCATACAAATGAACACCAAAAGCACGTAGGAGTAGCTATTCTTAGACAAAACAGACTTTAAAGCAACAACAATTAAAAAAGACAAAGAGGGATATTACATAATGATGAAAGGACTAGTCCAACAGGAAAATATCACAATCTTAAATATATAGGCACTTAATACTGGAGCTCCCAAATGTATAAAACAATTATTACTAGACCTAAGAAATGAGATAGACGGCAGCATAATAATAGGGGGACTTCAGTACTCCACTGATAGCACTAGGTCATCAAGACAGAAAGTCAACACAGGAAAAATGGACTTAAAATATACCCTAGAGCAAATGGTCTTAACAGATATTTACAGAACATTCTACCCAACAACTGTACAATATACATTCTATTAATCAGCACATGAAACATTCTCCAAGATAGACCATATGATAGGCCACAAAACAAGTCTCAATAAATTTAAGAAAATCAAAATTATATCAAGTACTATCTCAGAGCACAGTGGAATGAAATTGGAAATCAACTCCAAAAGGAACCCTCAAAACCATGAAAATTCATGGAAATTAAATAATTTGCTCCTGAATTATTATTGGGTCAACAGTGAAATCAAGATGGAAATTTTAAAAAGTTTTGAACTGAGCTATAGTAGTTACACAACCTATCAAAACCTCTTGGATTCAGCAAAAGTGGTGCTAAGAGGAAAGTTCATAGCATTAAATGCCTACATCAAAAAGTCTCAGAAAGCACAAATAGACAATCTAAGGCCACACTTCAAGGAACTAGAGAAAGGAGAACAAACCCAGCAGAAGAAAAACAAAAGAAGAAAGATCAGAGCACAATTAAATTTAATTGAAACCAAAAAAATTAAAAAAGATAGATGAAACAAAAAGCTGGTTCTCTGAAAAGATAAAATTGATAGACCATTAGCAAGATTGATCAAGAAAAGAAGACAGGAGATGCAAATAAGCTCAATTAGAAATGAAGCGGGAACTATTACAACTGTTACCACAGGAACATGAAAGATTATTCAAGGCTGCTATGAACGACTTTATGTACACAAGCTAGAAAACCTAGAGGAGATAGATAAACTCCTGGACATACACAACCATCCTAAATTAAAGCAGGAAGAAATAGAAACTCTGAACAAATAACAAGCAGCGAGATTGAAATGGTAATTTAAAAATTGCCCCCCAAAAAGTCCAGGACCAGATGGATTCACAGATGAATTCTATCAGACATTCAAAGAAAAATTGGTACCAATCCTGTTGACACTATTCCAAAAGATAGAAAAAGGGAATCCTCCCTAAATCATTCTATGAATCCAGTATCACCCTAATACCAAAACCAGGAAAGGGTATAACAAAAAAGGAAAACTATAGACCAATATTCCTGATGATCATAGATGCAAAAATCCTTAACAAAATACTAGCTAAATGAATCCAACAGTGTATCAAAAAGATAATCCACCATGCTCAAGTGGGTTTCATCCCAGGGATTCAGAGATAGTTTCACGTTTGTGAGTCAATAAATGTGATACACCACATAAACAGAATTAAAATCAAACATCACATGATCATCTCAATAGATGCAGAAAATGCATTTGACAAAATCCAGCATCCCTCTCTGATTAAAACCCCCAGCAAAATCAGCATAGAATAAACATACCTTAAGGTAATAAGAGCTGTATGTGACAGACTCACAGCCAACATTATACTGAATGGGGAAAAGTTGAAAGCATTCTGCTTGAGAACTGGAATAAAAGCAGTGCACTTTAATCACTGCTATTCAATATAGTACAGGAAATTCTAGCCAGAGCAATCAGACAAGAGATAAAAATAAAGGGCATCCAAATCAGTAAAGTCAAACTTTTGCTGTTCACAGATTGTTTACCTAAAAAACCCTACAGATTCATCCAAAATGCTACTAAAACTGATAAATGAATTCAGTAACGTTTTAGGGTACAAAATCAATGTAGACAAATCGGTAGCACTGTTATACACCAACAGCCACCAAGCTGAGAATCAAATCAAGAGCTCAACCCCTTTTACAATAGCTGCTGAGCCACCATGCCCAGCCAAGCTGCAAAAAATATACCTATTTTCAAGGAGGTGAAAGACCTTTACAAGGAAAACTACAAAACACTACTGAAAGAAATCATAGATACACAAACAAATAGAAACACATCCATGCTCATGGATGGGTAGAACAATATTGTGAAAATGACCATACTGCCAAAAGCAATCTGCAAATTCAATGCAACTCCTGTCAAAATACCATCATCATTCTTCACAGAACTAGAAAAACATCCTAAAATTCATAGAGAACAAAAAAAGAGCCCACATAGCCAAAGCAAGACTAAGCCAAACAAACAAACAATAAAACAAAACCAAAACAAACAAACAAAAATCTGGAGGCATCACACTTCCTGACTTCAAACTATATTATAAGGCCATAGTCACCAAAACAGCATGGTGCTGGCATAAAACTAGACACAAAGACCAAGGGAACAGACTACAGAACCCAGCAGTAAAGCCAAATACTTATAGCCAAGTGATCTTCGAAAAAGCAAACAAAAACATAAAGTGGGGAAAGTATACCCTATTCAACAAATGGTGCTGGGATAATTGGCAAGCCACATGTTGGAAAATGAAACTGGATCTTCATCTCTTACCTTATACAAAAATCAACTCAGGATGGATCAAAGACTTAAATTTAAGACCTGAAATCATTAAAATTCTAGAAGATAACACCAGAAAAAACCTTTCTAATATTGGCTTAGGCAAAGATTTCATGACTAAGAACCCAAAAACAAATTCAACAAAAACAAAGATAAATAGATGGGACTTAAACTAAAAAGCTTCAGCACAGCAAAAGAAATAACCAGCAGAACAAACAGGCAGCCCACAGAGTGGGAGAAAATCTTTGCAAACTATGCATCTGGCAAAGGTCTAATATCCAGAATCTACAAGGAACTCAAACA